>NC_039505.1:1666829-1719228 GCF_003590095.1 Trichoplusia ni
GTTAAGCCTTATGTGAACGTGATCTAAACAATATTACCAATATAAATAATAATAATAAATATTACCAATACATTAACTTAATACACAAGGAGTTACACGCTGACGGAGTCGCGGACACAGCTATCTATACTTTTCTGCCGGAAGTCACTATTCCACGCGGACGAAGTCGCGGGCACAAGCTAGTTTTAAATAAAATTGATCAAGGTTCGATTACATCAAACACTGAAAAATCAAGATAGAAATTAATCGAGTAATAATATAGTACTTACATCTTTACTGGTGTGATTCTGGCAAAGTAGGCGGCGATGAAGGACGAGTATACTAAACTTACACTAAAGATATTCAGAAGTAAAACTTTTGTTTTGTTGAACGATTTACTTTCTAGATTTTAGCTGAAAACCAGTAGCTGGGGTATGGTATTGAACCAAATATTATATCAGCACTAGAAAGTAATGATCGCTAACCAACATGTCTTTGCTTATAAGCAAATGTGAAGTGTTACCTCGAATAATTTAAAACGTTCGCAATCAAAGCAAACATTATAAACGACAATACAATTTATTATGTACGTATTATACTCGTGTAAATCCAAAAAAGTATCGACTAAGGGATTCTTATTGTAATGCAATATTTCGCTTTATGTGATCACGTTACATCGTATGATTTTTTACTTATTGCTAATATAGCAATTCGTAAGGATTATCATTTTTATAGATATAATTATATTATGATTATATTTTATGAATTATAGTTATTAGGCTGATAGGAGAATATGAAAATCTAAAGTAGACAAATAACACCGTCTGTGAGATTTTTTGCCAAAGTAAAAATTTATTAATATCTATTCAACCAAACGGATCGCAGATTTTAATATGCTAAAAATAATTAGTTTTGAACAAGTACTCAACTCTAGTCATTAATTCTGCATTATTTTTAACAATCTACAACTTGTTATTTCTGTAATGATAATATTATTTATATTCTTTGTGCGACAACCCTACGTGCAAACAACAATAATTGCAATTTGAAACTTAGGTACATTCATAATTTCGTAATTTTTGCTGCATGTTAGACCTATGTCATAATAAATAATTTTCACTCACAGTTTACTTACTAAACTTAACTAAAATTAATAAATCTCATGAATTACCTGTAATTCGAAGAAACTCTTGCCTCAACATTGTAAGGTAAGTCTTTAACTATTTAACTAATTGCTTCACGATCATTAACACCTATGGATACTTAAGCTCATGTATTTTTGTTTTTTCAGGACTCCTAAATGTTAAAATTCCTTAATACCTTTGGGGAACAGAGATCGTCGCACAGTGAATAAGATCTTACAATTTACGATTAAAAATACGATACGACAATCATCTGAGGTATTGATAATCAATTAAAAAAGGAGGTAATGATTTTCTTTTGGTTTTTAAAATAGATTTGAGCTATCTTAAATAATAATATTATAATCACAGGTTTTTATGTAAAGTAATGACCCCGGTTCTTGTACCGCGTACTTAAGTCTGAATTAAATTTTTTGTGTGTACACTATTTCTAACCTAAGTTTTATGGTTTTTCAGAAGCAGAATAGAGCCGTTACTTTGGTGCTTGTGATAAAAATATACCATAGTCTAATAGTAGCAGCAGTCAACAGATCCTGTGATTAAGTTTTAGTTTTTAAAGTAGTATTTACACGAAAAATATACCTTGCAGGTACGATTACTCTTTTATAAGTTTCAATAGTTTCTGTTCGGTTTGCAACATTGAAGTGGATTTTCGTCGTTGGAGTAACCATTTGCGAACTAATAAGCATAAAAATAATAGTACTATTCACATCAATGATAACGTCGCAATAATACATTCCTGTTTGAAAGGACGTATTACAAGTTACCGGATAGCTACACCTAAAACGGAAATAAATATTTACCCAGAAAGCTTTTTAAACATTATTGATGATCAAGTTAAATCTTTAATTGATAGTTCGCTTCAAAAACATTATTCTGTTAAAATTAATTTTGAATATTTCGCTAATTTTTTAATGTTTAAAAATGACCTCCAAGAGCTAAAGTCTTTTGCAACAAAATTTTTTATTATTCATTTAAATTACAACTTCAAATCTTTCTATGAAAAAGCTGTATCGATAATATTAAAAAAAATTGATGACTTTCAAGAAAGGGATAGCGGATGGACGTTTTTGAATAATTCACATCTAG
Source organism: Trichoplusia ni (assembly GCF_003590095.1). Lineage (NCBI taxonomy): Eukaryota > Metazoa > Arthropoda > Insecta > Lepidoptera > Noctuidae > Trichoplusia > Trichoplusia ni. The sequence goes on from NC_039505.1 coordinate 1,669,040, forward strand.
AAATAAATATTAATAAATATCAACCTCTCAGCGGATCGCAATTTATAGATTTACCTAAATACATTAAAAATAAGAAAGCATGTTTGAATATTCAAAATAATGACGAGTGTTGTTTTTTGTGGTGTGTAGTTGCTGCTTTATACCCAACGAATAGACATCCTGAAAGAATAACATCGTATCCTCGCGAGTAGGTGGCGCTGTCGCCACGAGAACATTAGCTCCGTGCAAAAATATTATTAAAAATAGTTTAACTGTTAAATTTACGATTATCTAGTACCTAAACGATATATTTAGAAGCAGTGCACAAGTGGAAATATAGTGAGGAATAACTATCCATTCTTTCTTCAATAAAAGCAGATTTGAAAATTCTTTGAATTACGTGATTCAAAAAGTGAATTTTCAAAAAATCCCGCCGATATACTTTAACCAGGGATTCAAAGTGTTAAAGTAACTTAATTATGAATAAAAGGAACTGTATAAACTCAATAAATGTTCTAAATAACAAGAATATGTGTGTATAAAGTGATTTTCTAAAGTTTTTAAGAAGCTTAAAGGTCATTGACATTTATTTTAAAAATTCAAATCTACCGCAACACAACAGCAACGGCGCCGGACGGAGTGCACGGAACTATCACGGTTATGCAATTGATATAAGTGCGATATCAGCGTGCAACTCAGTGACGTGTCAACTGCGAATATAAAGAAAATAAAAAAACATTGTTCCGATACTTAAATGCTATAGACGATTTATAAATATGAAATAACAGTGTAAAAATTGCAAATTAATAAAATAAACAGTATAAAATTGTGAATAAGTGACTAAAATTTAACTCTATTAAGTGCGTCATTATTTACCAAGTGCAAGTCTTCAAACATTTAAAATATTTTAAAATAAGGATAACCGTCATACCGACTAACAAAAATTTCTTAATAAATTACGAAGCAATAGAGGACTAATTTTATTAAATATTGGATTTAGTGACATCTAACGGTAACAAAAGACATTAATGTGACGTTTTCCAGTGTTACCAGACCCAAAACAGTGTGGTCAACAGCAATAATATCTTGAATTTTTAGTAGTATTATTACCGATATTAGATAAATATTCTACAATGAACTTCCTGGAAAATATAACATTTCGTCGCAACCGCAGTAGACGATCGATGTCTAGCAATGAGGATTGCAATAATACCACTCAAACTCTAAATTGCACTGTGAATAGTATGCCAGATATGTCAGAGGAGGAAGAAAATAATCAAGTAAAAATACTGCAAGAAAAAATTAATGAGCTCACCTCTCAATTAATTAGCGCTCATAAAGAAATTGAGTTGCTATCGTTAGAAAATAGTAACCTAAAGCAAAATAATGAGGATTTATTACGTGAAAAAGATCTCCGTAAGAAAATTGCTACTTCTCCTGTTAAAGAAAAGAAAAGTAAAAAAACAACAGAAACACCAACGAGTAATTTTAAAAGTGAGGCAGTTATCAAACCTGGAAACAAGAATCCTTCAAGCACTTTCCAAAATAGCAAAAATGCATCTAAGGTACCTGGTAGTAGTCCAATACACTCGCGGACAAAGCACAAAATTTGTCTAGTAAGTAGTGAAAAATCCAATAGATTATTCAAAATAATTGAAAAAACTAACTTGTTATGTAATTATGATATATGCCATTTTCGAAAACCTAATTGTGGTTTAAAACTTACTCTAGACAGAATAGAAAAGAAAGTTCAAAACTTTACCAAATCTGACCATTGTATAATATATATTGGTGAAGAAGATTTCAAAAGAACTCATAACTATATGGAACTTGTCGTATACATTCGTGAAAAATTATTACCACTTAACCACACTAATTTCATAATATGTTCGCCAACTTTCAAATATTTGAACAATGTTAATAATCTGTTTAATAGCCGCATTGAAAGTTTTAACAATCTTCTTTACATGGACGTGAAAACATTTAACTATGCTTATATTTTAGATTCCAATTTGAATTTGCCATATACCTATGACACATATAATAAATATTACGAAACTTTAAATTATAAAGGATTGAAAATTGTTATATCCGACTTACAAGACTTAATCGTATATCTGGGTACTCTTAAAACTACGCTCTCTGAAGTCGATTGTTCTCAAGACAAACATTCTGAAAACTCAACAGTCTTGTCAGGTGAAACTCAGTTTTTTCTTTAAATACCTTTACATTCTCCACCAAAACATAGCAGGACTATTGAACAAATCGGATACACTCACAGTTAAATTGGATGAGCTTCAAAACCACGGATCAAGCATTGATGTTATCAGCATTTTATTGAGGCAGGTAATGAACATCTTTTACACATCCCTAATTTTTGTCCGGCAGCTTTTTTCTCTAGAAACGTGAAAAGAGGCGGAACATGCATTCTCGTTAGAGCAGGCCTAGAGTTCAAAGAAATATCTGAAGTAGCTAAACAGTCTATACCGGGAGTATTCGAAGCATGCGCAATAGAACTAGTACAATATAAAGTTATTATTATCTGTGTATATCGTGTACCTAACTACAATTACGCAATGTTCTACGAAAAATTAGAAAATATATTAAGAAAAGTTAGTTTGCTACCTAAAAAAAAAGTCGTCTTAACTGGCGACTTTAATATCGACGTACTAAAGAGAAATAAACTAACTTTAGAATTTGAAAACTTTCTCATGCAATTTAATTTGAAACTTGCTCTTTATAAACCAACTAGACTGAGTAGTAATACTTGCATAGACAACTTTGCGCATAGTTATAAAAAAGACTGCAAAGCATATATCATAGACTTAATTCTATCTGATCACACATCTCAACTGCTCAAAGTACCTATTGTCAAAACATGTAAGCTAAATTATTGGAAAACACAAACACGTGATCTTTCTTCGGGTAACTTGGTTTTGTTTAAAACTCATCTTAGTTGCTTATCATTCATACAAACATACAATGCAAAAGATGCGAATATAGCGTATGATAGTTTTATAAATGATTTTTTATTATTTTATGAGTTATGCTTCCCTTTAAAACTTATAACAATAAAAACAAATAAAAAACCTAAATGGATATCTCGAGGAATCAAAATATGTAGCCAAAAGCAAAGAAAATTACTTTGGGCATATAGACTAAAACCTAATACTACAAACAAAGATAATTTAAAAAAATATACTATTCTTTACAAAAAAATAATACGTCTAACGCAGAGAGCTCAAAATAATAACTTTATAAATAATTCCCACAATAAATCGAAAGCTGCTTGGCAAGTCATCAATAAATCACAATTTAATCTGCCGCAAGAAATGATTATGTCCTTAAAAATAAACAATGAAAATATAACACATCCCACAGATATAGCAAATATATTCAATAACTATTTTGTGGATGTCATTGAAAGTAATGTTGATACCAGTGCTATTTCGGCTAATAACTATAATGAAACCATGAAAAATTTAACATCTCAGTCATTGTTTATGCAGCCTGTATTACCTACTGACATAATAAACATTATACGTGGTCTTAAAAATACAAATACAGTCGGTGATGATGGCATATCTACTGTTGTCATTAAACATGTCAAAGATGTTATAGCGGAACCACTAGCTCATATTATTAACTTATGCATCACGGATGGCATATACCCTGAGAGACTAAAAAAAGCTATAATTAAACCGTTATTTAAAAAAAATGATAAATCTGATCCAAAAAATTATAGACCTGTTGCAAAAATACCAGTTTTCTCAAAAGTTTTCGAAAAAATTATCTATAACTCAGTGTACAGTTACTTTGAAAAATATAAATTATTTTGTAATGAGCAAAAAGGGTTCAGAAAAAATACTACTATTAACATGGCGTTATATGACCTACTATCTAGCGTTATGACATGTGTTGATGATAAAATTCCTGTTTGTGCAATTTACACTGACATGACCAAAGCTTTCGATTACGTTGACCATAATATTCTTCAAAAAAAACTGTATGAATACGGTATCAGAGGCAATGTTTTAAATCTTTTAAAATCGTACCTAAGTGATAGAGTTCAAAGCACAGAAATTACTAGGTTATGCCTAAAAACTAATTCAATTACTAGATATGTCTCTCAACCTAGACATATTAAATATGGCGTGCCCCAAGGGAGCGTACTGGGACCATTACTTTTTTTAATATATATAAATGACCTGCCCAGAGTTACATCACACAAAATGGTCCTTTTTGCAGATGATAGTACTGCTATTATAAAATGCACTGATCCGAATAATTATCAAAATGATATTAATAATTGTTTAAGTGACATAATTAACTGGCTTAAAAATAACAATTTAGTAATTAATTTAAATAAAACTAAAATAATGAATTTTCATCAAAAACGTAAAAATCCCACAGTTAGTATAAACTACAACAATTACAAAATAGAAGAAGTAAATCAAGCTAAATTTTTAGGTATCATGGTGGACAACAAACTGATGTGGAAGCCTCATATTCAGGAAGTTTGCTTGAAATTAAATAAATCTGCATATGCACTATTTCAGCTGTCTAAGAAAGTAAATATGCAGACACTTCTAACTGCCTATCATGGCTTGGTTGCTTCAGTTCTTCGATTTGGCTTGATTTTCTGGGGGCAGTCGACTGATAGAGAGCTTATTTTCAAAATGCAAAAAAGATGTATACGTTCAATGTGTGGCTTAAAAACTACAGACTCCTGTCAACCTCATTTTGTGGCTTTAAAAATATTAACAGTTCCCTCAATGTACATTTATGAAACTGCTATATTCATTAAAGATAATCCTCAGCTATTTCAAAGATTATGTGATGTAAAGAAAAATCCAATGCGTTCCCAATATTCTAACCAATTATGTAATATAAAATGTAAAACGGCTTTAATGAAAAAAAGCTTTTTTGGTAATGCATCAAAAATTTATAATAAAATACCAGATGGCATAAAAAAAATGCCCTTAATAAAGTTTAAAAAAAATCTTAACTCACTACTTACAGAAAAATGTTACTATGCAGTGGATGATTTCCTAAACGATTCATTTTAATTATTATTGTATTCTTTTATTTTCTCTTAATTTTATTTTCTATTGTTTGTTTCAAATTCATTTGTATGGCTTAAATAGTACCTAAAAATGTATAAATCTTTACTTAATTGTTATATTTGTACGCCTTCATGGCAAAACATAGCGCTCCTTATGTATCTTTAACACCAGCATTTAATGTACCTATGTTTAACAAATAAATATTCTTGATTCTTGATTCTTGATTCTCATTTCCGCGATGTCTTGAACGTAAATGATATCCAATTGCCAATCACTTTTTCTGATATAGATACTTTTGAAAGGAACAATCCTTTTTTAAATATTTATATTTACGGTTTAAGAGGTAGTAAGACTATAACAGGACCTCTATACAAATCTGAGAAAATTAATCATAAATCTAAGAAAATTCATTTACTGTTTTTAGAAAATTCGAATTCATCTCACTATTGTCTCATTAAAGATTTACCACGCCTCGTAAAAACCCAAATAACAAAGCATCATAGTAAGATATATTTCTGCGAAACCTGTTTAGTGTTTTTGTTCAAGTGAAGAACGTTTTGAAAATCATTTGTGTGCAGGAGTTATTACTGTATTGCCTGATAAAGGAACATTTTTACAATTCAAAAATTATAATAAAAAACAAGACATTCCTTTCATAATCTACGCTGATTTCGAAACATTACTCGAACCGATTTCCGGCCATGAATCGGACACCGCTAACACGTCACGCTTACAACGACACGTTCCATCAGCCTTCGCGTATAATATTGTTTCATCGTGCGATGATAATTTTAATGAATTCAAAACTTATCGTGGAATTGATTGTGTATCGAAATTTATAGAGTTCCTTACTGAAGACGTCAAAAGAATTTATAACATATTAACTCAAAATGTTTCGATTATATTTTCTGAGAAAGACGGAATTGATTACAAAAAAGCTTGGAAATGTCACATATGCGATAATCTGTTATGGAATAATAAAGTAAGAGATCACTGTCATATTACTGGTCGATATCGCGGTGCAGCTCATCGACATTGTAATTTACAATATAAGCTACCTATGTTCATACCAATATTTTTTCATAATTTATCAGGATACGACTGTCACCTTTTTATTAAAAAGTTAGGTGAAACGCCTGGCAAATTAAATATCATCCCTAGAACCAAAGAAAAATATATATCATTTTCCAAATTTATACATATCGACGAGAATGAATACGTACAAATTAGATTTTTAGATTCATTTAATTTCTTAGGCACTAGTTTAGACAAGCTATCAAAGACTATGCGAATTGAGGATTTTATTAGCTTGCGCTTTCATTTCCCTATAAATGATCAGTTTAATTTACTTACCCGAAAAGGCATTTATCCTTACGATTACATGAGCAATTGGAATTGCTATGAAGAAAAAACGTTACCACCGAAACATTTATTTTTCAATTCCTTAAGTAATGAGCATATTTCACAGGAGGACTATAAGCACGCTAACTCGGTATGGACCAAATTTGGCATAAAAACAATGGGTGAATATACTGACTTATATTTAAAGACTGATGTACTATTACTTACGGACATATTTCAAAGTTTTCAAAAAACTTGTAAAGTGCATTATAAGCTCGACCCTGCGTTTTATATTATTGCTCCTAGTTTATCGTTTGATGCTATGCTTTTAAAGACGGGGGTTAAATTAGAACTTATAACAGACTTATCTATTGTGCGAATGATTCAAAGCGGGTTTAAGAGGAGGTTTATGTATGTGTTCCCACCGCTATGCAAAAGCTAATAATAGATATATGTCATCGTATGATGCAGTGGAACCACAGTGTTTTATAAGTTATTTAGACTGTAATAATCTTTACGGCTATAGTATGTGTCAGTACTTACCTCACTCGGGTTTCCGATTTTTAAATCAACACGAAATAGATCAGTTAGTCGTTGAAAATATTAGAGATAACGCGGAATGGGGTTTTATACTTGAAGTAGATCTCTTATACCCTGAAACGATACATAATTTTTTTTTTTTTTTTTTTTTTTTTTTTTTTTTTTTTGAGGGTAGGTGAACGAAAAGTAAATACGTGTCTCAGATGCTCTGAGAGTTTTAAAATAAATTTAATAGTATATTTTTTAACAGTTTTTGTTACTAAATTTAATTTAGAACTTACATAACATATATGTAATAGTTGTGTACAAAAACAGCACCTGCCACATCACCTTCATCACAGCTAGTCACTGAACTACACAAAGCACAACCACAATGTCACAGTTATCGGAGATCTTGTCCATTCAGAAGTGCCTTGAGGATAATTTCACTAAGAAAATGGATCAACTAGGAGCCCAAATTCAAGCAGCGGGGCCTGTGAAAGACACGGTAGCCAGGGTTGCAGAGGAGTTCCGAGCCTTCAGGGAACTGATTTACAGTGTGTTGGGTTTGCTGCGTAAGCAAATAGCTGAGTGTGTTTCACATATTGACACGCTGGAGATGAGACACCGGAGGAAGGCGTTAATTTTTCAAGGACTTCCTGAAGCTGAGAAAGAAGACTGCTCTTCCAAAATAATCGACCTTCTTAGCAGTAAATTGGCTCTGAGGGACATCACAGCGTCAAATATTAAAGTTGCTCACAGGCTTGGCAGTTCAAGTAAAGATCACCCGAGGCCCATACTTGTGAGGTTTTCTAATCTGGAGGTCAAATCTTTGATTTGGAAAGCGAAGACTGGCTTGAAGGGGTCCAAAACCTCTGTTAAGGAATTTCTGACGAAGACGAGGCAGTCTGTCTTCACCCAGGCACGGCAGCACTTCGGAATGCGGTCATGTTGGACGCAGGACGGCGTGATTGTTGTTAAGGCCTCAGACGGAACTCGCCACAAGATTACTTCGATGGACGAGTTAAAGCCGCTCCAGGACAAGTACCCCACTAAGTCTTCGCCCTCGTCGACTGCTTGAGACGTTCTGGAAAACAAATAATAGCGTATGTAACGACTAGAATTTAGTTATCGATTTTTATCTCTTTTTCTTATATAATAATTAGTGTAGGTACTTACTATTTGTTAGGTTAGATTTTCTTAGTAAAGTAGTTTTTTGCATGGTCACGTTTGTACTCGTCCTTTTTTTGTGTTTCTCGATTTTGTACCCTCATTAATTAATTAAAATGTACCTTTTTTTTCTCTCTCTTCGTATGCATCGATCATAGAATTCAATCTATAATATAATGTTTTTGTAATGTTATTGTCAGCGCACACTTAATGTCAAAGTCGAACATGACAGATTAAGGTTTTTATTTCGTTTAGAAATTGTGTCTGTCTCTCTAAATTTATCATTGTTTCATGTTGATTCTTCTTTTTATTTTTGCTTTCATTTTTTTTTTTTCTTTTCTTATTATTGTCATTTAATAGTAGTTTAGTTCATGCATGCTGTAAATTTATTTTATTATGTTCTATTGGTGTTTGCTGGCGGGTGAAGTTAAGAAAGTAGTAAAGGTATTTGTTACAGTTAATTAATTTTAAAACTTTTTGTAATTATTTTTATATATATTTTATTTATTACTTATGTATTCAGACAACGACAGTTTTCATTCTGCCAATGAATCCTTGGATTGTGATGATAGTTTTTGTTCTTTAACCGATACGCTGGGAGATACTCTGAGAACACAGTTTAATCAATCGGACAAGGTGTTTAACGTGTGTCATATTAATGCTCAAAGTGTTGCTAGTCACTATAGTGAGCTCTTTGAGACCTTTTCCAATATTAATGTGCATGCCATTCTGATTTCCGAGAGTTGGCTCAAACCAAATCTCTTGTCCACCTCGTACCCCCTTCCTGGTTTTGTTCTTATTCGGAGTGATCGGCTTGGTAGAAGAGGGGGTGGCGTGGCAATATACCTTCGATCGGACTTTTCTTACAAAGCCCTGGCATCCTCTACTAGTCATCAGGCTAGTGCGGAATACCTGTTTCTAGAGGTTTCTGTAAAAGGAGTTAAAGCCGTCGTTGGTGTTGTTTATTGCCCCCCTTCTGTCGACTACTTCACTGATTTTGAATCGGTTTTAGAATCGATAGGTTCTGAGTATGCACATTACATCATCATGGGCGATTTCAATACTAATCTCCTTGCTCCTAATTCTCCTCGATCCCGAAAACTCCTTCATCTTGTGGAATCATCTAGTCTACACATTTTGCCCTTGCAGGCAACTCACCGATCTACAACAGGTGATGATTCCTGGCTGGATTTAATTCTTACTTCCGACCTTTCCCTTATTTCCTCTCATGGTCAGTTTATTGCTCCTGGTTTTTCTCATCACGACCTTATTTTCCTCTCTTACATCCTTAAGCCCCCTAAGTCCAAGCCTAAGGTTCTGCATAGGCGTTGCTTTGCACGTATGGACGTAGATCAGCTTCTCAATGATGCTGCTGAAATAAACTGGACTCCATTGATGGAAACTGACTCAGTTGATGATAAGCTTGACATTTTCAACGACCGGGTGAACGCTTTGTATGATCTCCATGCACCCGTTAAGAGAGTAAGAGTGAAACGTCCACCAGCACCGTGGATGACCGGGCTTATTAAGATCGCAATGCGTAGGAGGGATCGTGCTTTCAGGAAGTTTAAGAGGGACCGTACTGCTGAAAATTGGGCTCTATTTAAAACTGCAAGGAATCGGTGTAATCTTATGATCCGTAACGCCAAACGACGCCATATATTAAACAATATCTCTACATCTTCTTCTGCTGATATCTGGAAGTTTCTCGGAACACTCGGTATTGGCAAATCGCGACATACAGACCTCCCTAAATCGATTGGTTTAGACACTTTAAATAGTCATTTCTGCACTTCTTCTCACCTGGATACTGTCATCAAACAAGCTACTCTTAACTACATTGCTGGTCTGTCGCGTCCTAATATCAAAACTTTTAATTTTTCACCGGTCGATGAGGAAGAGGTCAAAAGAATTATCCTATCCATTAAATCGAAAGCGGTGGGCTGTGACAATATCAGTCGTCAAATGATTATTTATATCCTAGTCCCAATTCTTCCTGCTATCACCCACATTATTAACTTTTCACTATTCTTCGGAGATTTTCCTTCACTTTGGAGGAAAGCGTACGTTTGTCCTCTTCCTAAAATTTCTAATCCGACTCTCCCGAATCATTTCCGTCCGATCTCGATCCTGCCTTTCTTATCCAAAGTGCTAGAGGCTTGTGCCCATAAACAATTCACTCGTTTTGTTTACGAAAACAAACTCTTAAGCCCATTTCAATCTGGGTTTAGGCCAGGCCATAGCACTTCCTCTGCCCTCCTCAAAGTAACTGCTGATATTAGACACGCCATTCAAGACGCTGACCTGACAGTGTTGGTTTTAGTGGATTTCACAAATGCGTTTAATACCGTCAGTCACGATATCCTTTTATCCATCCTGTCATATCTCATGGTCTCTTCTAAGGCATTGAACTGGTTTTCTTCCTATCTTCGGGAGCGCCAGCAGTCGGTTCGGGTAGATGAGGTCTCGTCGACCTGGTGTAATTCGGATGCTGGCGTTCCTCAAGGCGGCATACTCTCACCTCTTTTATTTGCAGTATTTATAAACTTACTTACTCCTGAGCTTCAGTGTTCGTATCACCTCTACGCCGATGACTTGCAGTTATATCGACATACGACAGTTGATGATATGGCTGACACGCTTGATAAGATCAATACAGACTTGGCGGTTGTGAAAAATTGGGCGGACAGGTTTGGAGTGGCCGTCAACCCTGGGAAATGCCAAGCCATCATTATTGGTGGCTCCAGAACTATCTGCAGGGTAGATACTTCCAGCTTGCCGCCAGTAGTATTCAATGGCATGATAGTGCCGTATAGTGGCAACGTCAAGAACCTTGGCTTACAAATAGACTCCACACTTAATTGGCAAGCACAAGTCGCAGCTGTCAGCCAAAAAGTCACAAACATACTACGATTCCTCTACCGCCTGAAAAATCTGCTTCCACCCAGTGTGAAAGCGATGCTTGTGCGAACCTTAATCTTCCCCATAATCGACTATGGTGATGTGTGCTACTATGACCTGAATGCAGATCAGCTCAATAAACTTGACCGGCTTCTCAATAATTGCATTCGATTCGTTTTTAATCTTCGCAAGTACGATCATGTGTCAGTGTATCGAACGCAGCTCAGATGGCTGCCTATTAGGCAGCGTCGTGAGGTGAGGGCATTGACTACTCTTTTCTCTATTCTTCACACTCCTACTGCGCCTTCTTATTTAACTTCTCATTTCAAATATCTTGGCTCACATCATGACAAAAATTTACGCTCCTTCAACAATAGCCTTCTACAATGTCCTACACATCGTTCTGACATCATACACTCTTCCTTCTTTGTAAAATCTATTCTTCTCTGGAATGAGTTACCTCTGGAGATCAGGATGGTAAATAGCCGTCACACTTTCAAACTCAAAGTTCGTGACCACTATTTTGGGAAATTGGCAGGAACATAAACAGTCAGTTTCAAATTAATTTTCTTGATATGTTATTAGTATTGTATGTAGTTTACATATTTATATAGTTATATATATAATATGTACATATATATTATTATTAATTTATTTGTGTATTGTAATATATGTAGGTTTAGTTTTCATACTAGTTTTTCGGATTTGTTTGCACCTACCAACACTTTCTCTCCGCCACCCAAAGGTAGACTGGTAGAGAACGCCTTAGGCGTTATGTCCGCCATTGTACTATATGTGCAAGAAGTATTAAATAAATAAATAAATAATTTACACAACGACTTACCTTTTTGTGCTGAAAAATGTAAACCTCCGGGTGGTAAAACAGAAAAACTTATTGCAAATCTCTACAATAAGTATAAATACGTGATTCATTATGTACACTTAAAGAAATGTCTTGAGCATGGTTTATTATTACGTAAAATACATAGAGTCATTACGTTTCGACAAAGTGCATATTTAAAGGAGTACATCGAATTAAATACCAAATTACGACAAAACGCAAAAAGTGTTTTTGAGCAGGATTTCTTTAAGTTATTAAACAATAGCGTTTTTGGTAAAACTTTAGAAAATACAGAAAAAAGGGTGACTGTTCATTTAGTGAACTCATGGAATAGTCCAAATAATAAAACCAAAAAATATACTTGTGCTGAAAAACTCATAAGCAATCCTTATTTTCATAGTGCTTCAGTTTTATCGGAAAACTTAGTAGCAATACAAATGAAACCTGACCGTTTAATATTGGATAAACCGATATACATAGGCTTTACTGTATTAGAACTATCTAAATCACATATGTATCATTTTCATTATAACATAGTTAAACCTTTTTACGGCGATAGAGTAAAATTATGCTACACTGACACGGATTCTTTTGTATATATTATATACACGGATGATTTCTATAACGATATAAAATATATTTTTTTACAGTACTTCGATACTAGCAACTATAACATTAATAATAAATTTATGATACCGCAAATCAATAAAAAAGTGCCGGGATTATTTAAAGACGAAATGGGTGGCGAGCTGATTACCGAATTTTTTGGTTTAAGGTCAAAATTATATTTAATAAAAACGATGAACAATGTCATTAAGAAAGCAAAAGGTATTAAGTCTTGTGTGGTCCGTGATTTAACTGTTGATAATTATCAGCATGTATTATTTAATAGAGACATAATCCATCGAAAAAATATCTTATTCAAATCAATTAAACATGAGATATTTACACAAAGTGTGAATAAAATAGCACTATCAAGTAACGATGATAAACGTTTAATATCCAAATGCAATGTTGCAACCCAAGCGTGGGGATATACTTCCATCTTAAAAGGTTATTTGACTTCATGTTATCTCAATGTGTTATCATTTAACGTACATAATATAAGTTATATTATTTAAGATACAAATGAGCTGTAATATTATAGAAACAAATATGTTATTAAATAAAATACTTGTTTGTAAAACAGATTGTAAATACGTATAAATTAAAATAAGCTTAATTAATAAATTCACACTAATAAACACCATTTGTTGAGTACAAACTTGTTTTATTGAATTAGAAGAGTTAAATATATAATACCTGTACTTTTGACATGTGTTTTATTTTCTATATGTCTTGTAATATTTGTGATTGCAATGATTCAATATAATACATAAGTTTGTAGTGGGACGAGTAGACACTTGTGCTATGTTGCAAGTAAAATATTATGCAAGATTGCAGTTTATACTTTAGTCTAAAACCGTTATGTAATATGGAACTCTAAGTATATTTACGAAAGAGTGGTTTTCAAACAATTTATATACAGACCCAAATAAATGCAAAGCTAACAATTTTAAAGCCTTATATAAAGTTGATTGTTGGTTGCATTATTATTATTTACAGACTATTACTATAATATAGTATATGTGACATTATACATCATCATGTCAACGGTAAGTTAGATATTGTAATCTAACGTTAACCTACTAGTGGATTATGTACACCAGTATTGATTATTTATTTTTGCGTATCTTCTTGTTTCAGATATCTGACTCAGAAATTGTGTTTAGCCAGTATGCTCAGGATCCTTACGAAGGATTCTCTGAGCTGTGTCGCACTGAACCAGAACAATGTAAAACCAAAGAAAAGAAGCAGAAACTGCGTCGCAGAGAACCTTTAAAAAAACAGAATGCCACGAAATCTTTTGTTGTCAGCCGATTACAACGACGAGGTCTTAAGTTAATCAAAATTGCTGTTATTGATCTCTGCAACAACAATAGTTCTCAAACAAGTGACAGCGATAGTGAAAACGAGAATGTTGTGATAAGTGCTCAGTATATTGTCAGGGATGCCATGGACAGTGTTATGGATGAAACAGAATCATTAGTTAAAAAGATCTCTAAATCTTTAATAGACAGTGATTTTTGATGATATCGATCTAGAATTATATTCAGTTTTTTATTAATCTTATTTATATTGGTTATTCGTTTCAATTTAATTTTGTAATTTGTATACGATGTATAATTTGAATTAAAAATACAATTATAGATAAAAGTTGTTTTATTTAAAAAATATATCTTAAATAATACATTTAATTACCACTCCAAATACTTTTTCAAACATAACACATTTTTAGAGCACATAGTTTAGTGTGTACACTACAATTAAAATTAGTTTTTATTTACAAAACTATTTACTTAATGAGTAGGTACACATTTTACCATTCCAAATACTTTTTTATACATAACACATTTTTAAGTGCACAATGTTTTGCATGCATATTACAATATTTTTTATACAGCTCTGAGAAATTGATACAATGTGTTGTTCCAAGGTCTGATACCACACAATCCTCACAAAGATCATTTATCCACTTTATCTTTTCAAAGCCATTTACAATAATTTCCTTATTTTCTAGATATGGAACAATTATTCGTTTAAACTCTCTGTAGTCAATGTATCCCTCGTTCCAATAAATACCTTTATGCCTTTCCAACCATTTAACTTGTCTCTTTTCGTCGCTTGTCAAATATTTAAACAAGTATGGAGGTTTACTAAAAATGTTTGAGTATATTCTCGAGTAGCAAAAGCCAATTCCTTTATTATGAAATTGTTATAAAGGTCTTTAAAACCTTGAACATCTATTACGATAGTATTTGGATTCATGATATTTTTCTCACAGTATTACTTAAGGGTTTGTATTCAATGATACAATCGTTCAATATGAGACAATATGCTGAAGTTTGGTCTGGTATCTCCGCTTCGCTCTGAATTTCTACTCTCACATCGACAACAGGGCCTGTTTTTACGTTGTCCGCTTGTCTAGAGCAATCGATTATAAATAGTGGTGCTATATGTCTAAATTGTTTCTGACTTAATAATGGCTCCGAACGGCGTCCGTAATAAGACTGTTGAAATCGGATGTATTGCTCATATAATAAAGCGATTCTATTATTCGCGAAACTAATATTAAGGTTTTCATACGGGAAGTAAGTCGAATTTAGATATACTTTAACATCCCGAACGTGACAGTGATCAAACTGTGACATATCAGAACTTGAATTATTTTTTCTGTTTGTTTGTAAACCAATAATTACGTATCTTGGTTTCTCTATTTGCGATGATCATCTGAAGAGGTCGATCTTTTTTTAACAATTTTAACAAACTTATTTTTTCTTTGTCCGATACTTTAACATGCGGCACACGCCATATAATTTTATTGATCTTTATGGCGTCAATTACTTCACCAGTATTCAGTTTCACTGCATTTAAGTTCGTGTTACTTCTTAGCAATATCAGTTCATGTCTACTATTTATAACAATTTTCTTAAAATCTTCAGCAAAACCAAGTATGTTACATAGTGGTATAGAAACGGAAAAATTACCTCCATTAATATTTTTTATACCATCAATGTTCCAGCCCCATGCGTGAGATAGCTTTGATTCACTTTCATTCATCGATATTAATGATTTCATGGTGGTAGTAACTCCCGCATTTTTTATTTTATCAATCTCCACGCCATTTAATTCGTACCTTATATCTTGGAAAAGATAGAGTAGAGCATTATTAGTAAAATGAACACTGCTCGCGGCTTCTTTTGAATCCTTTTTATTAACAACTATGGTTCCTTCCAAATACAAAGTGCTTGCTGACGGTAGTACATACAAGTCCTGTTAGTTGATAGGTATGCGTATCTCGTCATTCCTGTTAAAACTAGTCACGTACGGTTTATATGAATGGTATTCGATGCCTTCAACAGTATTGTCGTAGGTTGGTGCGGATAAAACATCTAAGATATTCATTTTAGTAAACCGATTGCTTTAAGAAATGCTTTATTTTCTCTTGTTAATTTTATTATTTTCCTCGAGCTAGATCTTATATGACTGGGAGCTTGATGTAAACTGAGGACTTTTTCTGGTTGATATATATATTTATTATAGTCAATCATTTTTTCTTCTTAGATGTAAATACAGCTGTACTTCTTCACCGCGTAAATTTATTAGTTGATTGTTTATGTCCAGTAACCGTATATGTATGCAGCTTATGTTGTTTTGGTTAATCGGAAAGTATATTGCGTTTTTAGGAATTTCTATGATTCTATATCCTGGTGGCACGTTGAGTGCAAATTCGTGAATAATGTGACTGGGCTCTCCGTTTATGTACGAACCACTGACAATATCACATTCAATCCTGATCACGGTTGTTGGTAAAATGTTAACTGGGAACTGTGAGACATGCAATTTATTAGCTTTCAAGATCTGCTTATCATACCCTAGTAGATTTCGAAAAGTGTCTTCCTTATCGAAGTTTATATCTTTTGAACAGAGTATTGTAGTTTTTAGAGTATTGTTATTGCATCGTAGTTTTATCGATGCATTTTGTATCTTGGATTTAATATAATCACTAATATCTTGAAGTTCATAAGTTCCTTCGGGTATTTCAATTACTTCCTCGGATCCATAGTAGAACTTATTGTTCTTTTTATCAATATTTGGAATAGAATTAAACGTTGAGAAATGCAATAATGCGCATTCGTACTGACCGTTTAATTGTAATGTGTTTGGATAGTATGTAGACAAATCTGATGAGTTTCCAGTTATTGACAAAGTGAGGGACATCTTGAGAATGATAAAAATGAAAGAATAACATATTAATTTATACACGTTTATTTTTTCCAAAAATTCCTTAGATATTCTAAACATAAGTGTCCACAATTCACAGAATTAAATTTTTGGTATCTTGTGTAGTTATAAAAAATATTATAGTTTTTTAAGTACCGTATCAATTCGAGAGGCGGTTTTAAATCACCAAAGCTGTCAAAATATTCACAATAATTATTAAATTTAACATAAGCTACCCAATGCGTTCCTTCATTTTTTGAATTGTCCAAATTCACAATAGCACATTCAACCTGTTTTGGTTTTCTCGGTAGCTGATCTTTCATGTAAACTCCTCGAAAGTATGGCAAGTCGCGTGCGTGCTTTTTGATATCAATATCAGTTAATGGACGATTAGGTAGCTCTCTTATCAGTTTTTTGATGAATTTATAAACAAACCTGTACCATTTTTATGTGGTTTAATGTACAACCCTTTTCCTATAGCTAATGCTTCCATAGTTTTATTGTGTCGTTCAGTTTCTTGTAAATTTTTTTGAGCTGTTCTATAATCGTTAACAGTTTTTGCGATACCAGCAGCACCACCCGCTAAAGATCCTAATGAAGATAAACCAGCAAAAATTGGGATCAAAGGCAGAACTCCACCAGTTTTCGGTATGGGTATGACCCGAGGAACTCGTACTTTCTGTACGCAAGGAAATATTTTTCTTGCAGCCAAGTAAGCGGCGTTTATAAGAGCCTTACTGTCCTTGTGTTTTAGTTTTCTAATTTTTGATCTTATTTTCGACACAAAGCTGTTAAATGTTTTAATTCCTCCACCAGACTTTATTTTGGCTTTCATGACTTTGCTCACTAACCATGAGCTAAGTTTTTCCCCTTTTCCTGCATCCTTAGACCTAAGTCTTTGTTTAGCCATGTTTAACAGATGTAAATTTTTTTTGCTTCGGCTTTGTGTCGATTAGGTAAATCTGTATGGTTCTGATATGCAATATCGTGATGCATACAAGCTTCGTCTAACTTGTTTACGCCTCGATCTCCACGTAGTAAACGTTTTTGAAGTTTAGTACCTGGTCCACAATAATTGTGGATAAACCAGGCAAATGAAGTTCAAAGGGTAAATTATTAATCACGCTATTTACTAGTCCACCACCTTGCATCGTTCAAAGCAAAATGAAAGACATGTAAGAAATAATAATGTTTATATGAATGATTTGATATCTACTTTTTATCAATTCACAATCGCAGCTCTGTTGATCCAATTATTTTCTGCGTTACTTAAACCTAACCATTTCACAAACAATTTATTTCCTTTTCTTTTTAAAACTTTTTCTATCAAATAAACGCTTGGGAAATATGTTTTTTGAAGTTCCGGTTCATAAAAAGTTCCTAAAATAGCTTGTTTTCGTTGATCTTCTATGTGATACGTTGTGGGTGTGGTATTGTTAACTTTTTTTATGGTAAATATTTCAGTTGACCAATTAGGAGTATATCCCTTTTTAAAAACATGCTTGTATTTACTAATGCGAACACTGTCACCAACTTTAAACTTTGGTACGCAACGAAAAGATATGTGCTTATGTGTTCTTTTTATATTGTCTTTTACGTTTAACTCATTGCATTTATTTACTTCAACAGGTTTGCATTTAATAGTACGGTGCTTTGTGTTGTTATACATTTTCAACGTATCTTGTAACACCGTTACATACCACTTGTAGTTTCCGTTCATACTAAAACACTTATACAATTTATTTTTAATAGTTTTTATCAAACGCTCTACAATTGAAGCTCTCTTTGTAGAAAAGGTCGAGTAATGGTTAATATTAAACCTTTTCATGAGCATTTGGAATGATGTATTATAAAACTCTGTTCCTGAATCTGTTTGTAAATTAACTGGTTTGCGTTGACTTTTATTGAGTATGTTCTCAAATGCAGTAGTAACATCAATTTTATTTTTCGATTTGAGCGGTTCTGCCCAGGCGTATTTTGAGAAACAATCAATCACCAATAATATGTAATTGTAACCTTTGTTGTATTTTCTTAAATTTTGCATGTCCATTAAATCGGCTTGCCACAACTCATCAATTCCTTTTAAAATGACAGATCGTCGATTAAAATTTTTTCTCGCTGCTTTATGGGTTTCATTTACAATTTCTTGTTTGGACATTATGATGACTTTTTAGGTGCTAATAAGTTATCTACAGCTGTTTTTGTGTAAAACTTATCTTCTAAATGAATGGAAACTTCATATATCTTCGCTTTTAAAGTATTTTGTACATCGTCCATAATTCGAGCTTGCATTAACAGCATGGCTTTATGTAAATCTTTTGTTATTTTTGTTATGAATTGATCGACATAGACCTTATTTACAGCGTCATCTGGCTCTACAGGAGTTCTGACACCTCTTAACGTTGCAGCTTTCAAATCAAATTCACCATTTTCTGTTTTTGTCAATGAATTATCATTACTCTCGAATAATTCTGTCAATCGCATTCTTTTATGAATATAATGACCAAATTTGTCTATATTCATTTTAAATGTAGTAGTATTAGTATGCTTTTTATTGAAGGGTTAACAGTAAAATGAAACGTATGCAGAGGATGGAAGATATTTATTAACTGATAACCTTACTTTCACGTAATTCTTCAATGATGGAGATTATTTCATTGTCCAGCCCAGTGTTGCCAGCGTCTCGTGAAGCAATCAAAAGTTTTAATCTATCCACTAGTTCGTTTGGATTGTCCCAATAAACATAGTCTACGTTTTTTCTCCACACTTTTGACAAGGGTAGTCCATTTCCCTTTGGTTGATTATAGATCTGATTTGTACTTTGTAATTTGAAAAGAGGTTTAATAATTTGCAAATATTTTTGTCCTTTGCTACTTTTGATGGGTTTGTTTGGTTCAAAATCTCGACGATGTGCATTTGTATCGAGCAGCATGGACTTGTAATGTTGCATATCATTATCTGTCACTATACTCAAGTCTACATCTTTTTTTAGCAGCAACTGTTTCAAACCGGGTGTATTACGATATTTGCGACCTGCGACTGTAACAAAATCGTCACCAATCGTAATGCTAGCTGAACCTAACATAAGTTTTCCACGCTCTATCCGAACACCGAATGGTACATCATGTAGTGCTTCAGGAGATAGGGACCAAGATGATGTATCGCATTCTTCGTTCTTATCACCCATGGATTGAAATGAAGATTCACTGTCGATTTCATTTTCATCACTGCTTTCTTCGTACTTTCTGCTACTAGAGGCTTCATTGTTTAATGTATGATTGTTTTCCAGGATTTTTCCATTTTCATTAGAAGTAGTTTCATTACTGGTGTTGCTTAGTAAATTAAGTGATTCGGTTATAAGTTTAAAAACCGTTTCTAATGCTTGCTTATTGCCAATCTCAAGCTCTCTCATGGCGCGTACTTTTTTCTTTACAGCCGCTGAAGCATCTACTATTTGTCTTTTCAATGATTTTTCCATCGTTGATAAATGTATAGTTATCTCATAAGAGTTGTTAAACGAGTAATAAGGTAACAATGTCAGGAGTCTTAAATATATATCATTTTCTTATTCAAAGACGACAAATGTGTCAAACTTATTTCTATAACATCCATTATTTTTAGGGCAATCTTTATTTATTACCAGAAAGTTGTAAGGTTCACTCCAAATTTTAGAACACATTTCACGAAACTGAGCCCAAGTCATATCTGTATTAACATGTTCTTCATATATATGCTTCAGATTAATATCATCCTGCTTAAATAGTACGATAAGGTTAGCGTTGTCTCTTACTAACTGTTTTGGCACTTTACTATACGTTTGATTGAGATAAAAACAATCGATATTTTTGTGACGACCCATTGCAAAGTAATCTCGCATGTTACTTTGATTTTCACATGCAACGTCATCAAATATTATGACAGAGTTCGGTTTAGCATCCTGAACACTTAAAGCGTCTTCATTTCCATGATATTTCTGAAATGAAATACTCGTTGTAAAACACTTTCCAGAAATCTATACTTAAGTTGGTGCAAAGTTTTTGAATCAACGTAAACATTTTGAAATTTTAAACCATTTTCATGGATAAGAAGACCAATGAGCAAATTAGTTTTTCCACAATTTGTCGGACCACAAATTATACAACGTACTATGTTAGGTAATAATTCACTATGACGAGCATGAGTCTTGGGAATATCATCACAGATAGTGTTTACATTCAATGATTGGGGTTGTTTAATAAACTTCATGTCTAAGAATGGTAAAATACGTTCATAGCCTTCACTTATAAAATTTTTTGATCAATCGAATCACAAATTACACATGGTAAGCCTGTGAGAATACTCAACTAAATGGATCGAGTCGATTATCGGATATTGAACATACTCTACCACTATCGGCTGCGAGGCGCACCCGCCGAGCGACCAGCCACCATTAGGCGTTCTATTCCATGATATGTATCGCTCATAACCTATTGGGCATTCTGTCCCACGACGCGAATGCGCATGCATGAGCGAAGGAGTGGGACAGAATGCCCAATAATATACTACTCACCCACTTTAAACTTGCATTTTATACTTTCTTGCTTTTTCACTAAACTATTAAATCTTTTTAATGTTTCTTTCTTATTTACATTGTTGACATTTGCCGGTATTTCATTAATCGTTCGATGACAGGTATGATTGTATTTATGAACAACATTGTCCAGCGTATTTTTTATCCAGTTATAATTACCTTTTAAACTAAACTCTTTATACAGTTTAGATTTTAATGTTCTTATAAATCTCTCCACAATTGAAACTTTTTTAGATGAAAATGTTGAATAATGATTAATATTATACAACTGCATAAGATATTTAAATTTGTTATTGTAAAATTCTGCACCGTTATCTGTTTGTAAATTTTTAGGTGTGCGATTATCTTTCAGTATAATCACAAAAGCCTTATACACCTCATTTTTGTTCTTACTTTTCAAAGGAAGTGCCCAAGCATATTTTGAAAATGTGTCAATTATGGCGAGAATATATTTATAATTATTATTTTCCCTCGACGCTGTTTGCATATCTATTAAATCTACTTGCCATAGATCATCTATATCCTTCATAATAACATGCCTTCGCGGAAAGTTCACCCTCGCACAATGATCAGTATTTATTCTTTAATTATATTAGCTTCTTTTAATTCTTCAATTATTGATAAAATTTCATTGTCATGGTTTGTATTACCGGCATCTCTTGAAGCTATTAATAATTTTAATCTTTCAACCAATTCGTTCTGGTCATCCCAATATACTAAGTCAGTATTATTTTTATATGTTTTAAGCGTCGGCAAACTGCCTCCAATTTTTTTCTGATTGTTTTCCAACAAAGTCTCAGAAAATAATGGTCTGATTATGTCTCGATATTTGAGGCCTTTGTCACCTCTTATTTGACCTCCAGGATTAAAATCCCTCTTATAGGCGTTGGTATAATGTAGTGTATCTCTGTAGACAAGTCTATCGGCGTCAGTTACAATCTTTAAATCAGGATTCTTTCGAAGTAAAAGTTTTTTTAGTCCAGGGGTTAAAGCGTAATTTCTGTCTCCAATTTTAACCAAAACTAAGTTATCTCCGCCAATATTTTGAATTTTAGAAAATGATACTACGCAGTTACCCATCATTAAAGTTTTATTGTCGGTTCTTATTCCAAATGGCACATTTACACCATCATAAATACCATAGATATCTTCACTTTCCAACGAAAGTTCTAAATTATCTTTTACTTCTCCTTTAGGAGAGCTTGAAAAATTTATATCAGCATCATGAAAATCTTCGCATTCAGTAGGAGTGTTTTCACAATTTGCATCTGATTCAATAGGTACAGGACTATTGGATACGTTTTTATTATGCTTAGTATTTTCGATTAATCTTTGAGAATTTATAAAAGTTTTTAGAGGGTCTGAAACTGGTTTGAACATATTATCTAAGGATAAGTTAACTTCTTGATCTTGATTTTTCATTTCTTTTATTTTCTTTTTTATGGAGTCGACAGACTTCATTAATTCCATTTTAATATTTTTTTCCATCTTATGTAATCACAACTGTACTCAACTAAGAGAGAAATAACACTAGCAATGTTTCTGTATAGAATTCGTTTATATGTATCACAAACAGACATTAAAAAAAAATGACATCTGCTTTCATTCAAATTTAAAAAACATATCAAAATTCTGTCTATACCTTCCATTATTTAATGACGACTCTTTGTTAATAAGAAGAAAGTCATAAGGGTTATTCCAAACAGTTTTACAAATATTTTTGAACTGATTCCACGTGAGATCGGAGTTAACATGTTCTTCATAGATGTGCTTTAAGTTCACATCATCTTGTTTAAATATTATGAGAAAATTAGCATTATCGTGTAACAACTGTTTCGGGATTTTAGAGTAGGTTTGCGATAAGTAAAAGCAATCAATATGCTTATGTCTACCCATACAGTAATAATTTCGGATATTTATTTGATTTTCACATACGACATCATCAAATAAAAATACAGAATTTGGTAAAGCTTCACTCGGAGATATAACACCTTTATCGTCATTGAACTCATTAAATTTTATCTGAGGCACTCTTCTTAATACTTCTCGTAAAAAACAATATTTTGGCTGAAAATTAGTCTTTGAGTAAAGGTAAAGGTTTTGAAATTTGAGCCCGTTTACATGTAATAACAAACTGATCACAACGTTTGTTTTACCACAATTTGAGGGACCGCAAATTATACAACGAATTGTGTTTGGAAACAAAGCGCTATGTCTAATTTCTTGAGGAGAGACACTTACATTTATATTTTTAACATTTAGTGATATAGTGCAGTGTGTAGTTAAGTGTGTGTAATCATGTACCTATTTACTTATGTGTGTAACCGTATATATTAGATTGTCTTATTAATAAATGATGAGTATTACCGCAGATCTCGTCTTTAATTTATCTCTCAACGCTACGCCTTATATGGCGACCCTGCATGGCAGCGGACCACCGTGCTTGTTTAGAATTCCGTGCCCATATTAGTAATTAGTGACAAGACTCAAGACTGTACAATGTCGTACTATAATATAATTATTATCTTATTTTCGTCGCTTGCGCGTGGAGTGTATCTATTGTCAAAGTTGTGCAGAAAAATCAAATATAATGGGTGGAAGTAATACCAAGGAGGAGCTGGTGATCGCCCAGAATGCGGCTGGAGGAGTCAATCAAGCATCGATCGACCAATTGAAAACTGGGATTGGCGTTACAAATATTCTGCTGATGGTGTTGGCGGTATTAGCAGCCTTGGTGATGATTTATGGTGGATATCGCATCTACAGGGGGTGCCATTTACAGTGGATAGAACAGAGTATCCATCACCACGCTCTTCGGCGTTCATTTTTACGCCCAAAACCAAATACGGGTCCAGCTGACATCGTCTAGTGTCCGGTATTATCATTGTGTGGTAGTAATATAAAAGTGGCGTGCAAATAATAAAATGTGCAAGTGAAAAGTGGCGGTATAATATTTCTAAAAGTAAACAAGTGATAAAATCGTTATCGTAAAACTGTACACATCGGCATCGTGTATATTCAGGAACTTTGAATTTTGCGTCTTCGTTTGTGTTACGTACAGCCTAACGGACTATAATCTATCTAGTGGACTCATGGTATTGTTTAATTAATGTGATATATCCAGAATTGCAAACTTCTACACGGCTAAAATGGTGAGTTATGGCAGATGTATTAGCTAAATTTTGTAAAGAAATAAAAGATGTAAAAGTTTATTTAATTAAGATCGGTCAGGCTCGTAGGAAAGGAAATATATTGGTAAAAAAGCTTAGTGAGGCAAATGAATTTTTTTCTCGGTATCTGTCATGTGTAAATGAGATTAGTAGCAATATTTCGAAGGGTCTTATAAAACCTAGTGACACCGTATTGATTGACGAATATATTAAAACATTTCAGACCTTGTATACTGAAGTTGCTGAGTTTTGTAGATTTTCAGAGCCTGACGAAAATAAGATGTCGACTTTTAACATTAAGGTGGCTTTGAGCCTTTTACCGCTGATGAGCGATGAGGATAGTAATACTGAACGTTTGATCGAAAATATTGAGTATTATGCCGCTACTTTAAGTTCTGCAGAATGTAAAAATAAGCTTATTGAATTTGTCCTAAAGAGTACGTTATCTCAAGCAGCAAAAGTGCAATTGAAATCTAGTTATTCTAGTGTGACCGACTTAATACATGATATGAAAAATACATTGTTGCCAAAAAAATCTGCAAGTGCTATACAAACAAAGCTAACTCGTATGCGGCAAAATGATTTGACTATTAATGATTATGGTAACCAAATTTTGGAATTGTTCATGACGGAAATCCCACTAATTACGACCTTTTAAAACCTATTAATGAGCAGTTTGCTATAAAGAAATTTTCCGACGGTTTAAGAAATAGGCGATTGAGCACTATCATAGCCGCTCGAAATTTCAGTTCTCTCAAGGACGCGATTCAAGCAGCCCAGGATGAGGAATCGGAGTCAGCTACAACTTCCGGAGATGTTTTAGGTATGTCCTCTATTAGAGGGTTTAGCAATAGGTTTTCTAGAGGCAGAGGGAGACATTTTTCTCAAGGTTATAATTATGGTACATGGCGCAGGGGTAGTGATTACAACATGCCTAGAGGTGGTCGTAATCACTATCGCGGCAGCAGCAACAGACGCGGTCAGCAGAATGCATTTGCACGACCTATTAGGGGTAAGTCCTATTATAATTCTAATCGAGGAACGCGACAGATTAACTTAGTTGATGAATCACAATCCACATCGAAACAGGATTCTGAAAATACGTTTTTTCGTGACTAAAGATAAAATATTATCTTGTAGAAGTACTTGTTTTATTAATTTAACTTTAAACAATCATAGCTACACTTGGTTACTTGACACCGGCGCATCGATTTCAGTGCTTAAGTATAAACATGTTATTGAACATCGACTTCCATATATTAAAGAGAGCACGTACATAAATGGTGTTGGTGGTAAAGTAAAAACAATTGGATTCTGTTACTTGGATCTGTTTGTGGGTGGCCAGTGCTTACATCATCGATTCTATCTATTCTATTTCTTACCAATTACGGTGGATGGTATCATTGGTAGCGACTTTTTGGCGAAGTATAAATTAGTTTTAGATTACAATAAAAACATTTTAACACTTTCGGTGCAACATCAACAAATTAATGTTCCTATATCAACATTTTCAAAAGCATGGTTAGATATTCCACCTAGAAGTGAATCAATACATTATATTGAGACTAATATAAACGACGAAGGAGTAGTTTGTACCTCGGAAATTGCTGAAGGGATCTATTTAGCAAGCACTACAGTTAAACCAATTTGTGGTAAAATTCCTGTAAAAATATTGAATACCACTGAAAATTCATTTAGATTAACCGAAATTAACCCTATTATTCATAAACTCGAGGACTATAATGTATGCGTTTTGAGAAAACTGAAATAAATGCAGACCGAGTAAAGAAATTATTTTCCAAATTACAATTAAATCATTTGAATAAAGAAGAAAGAACTTATATAGAACACCTGTGCGCAAAATATTCAGATATATTTTATTTAGAAGGCGATAAACTAAATACGACAGACATTTATGAACATAAAATAGTATTGAAACCAAATACGAGTCCCATTTATTCTAAGCCGTACAGATTACCACATGCACATAAAAATGAAATTCAGCAGCAAATCGATAATATGTTAAAACAAGGTATAATTGAGAAGATTAGAAGCGAATGGAGTAGTCCAGTATTATTAGTTCCAAAAAAAATAGATGCAAGTGGATTAAAAAAATGGAGATTAGTAATAGATTACCGAAAATTAAATAACTGTATAGAAGACGATCGTTTTCCACTCCCAAATATCACGGAAATTTTAGACTCGTTATCAGGCTGCATTTATTTCAGTCATTTAGATTTGTACCAAGGCTTTCACAACGTAGCGTTGGAAACAGATAGTAGGAAATATACTGCATTTTGTTCCGGGCAGTATCAAATGACCCGGATGTTAAAAACTAGTCCTTCATCTTTCTCTCGAATGATGACTATGGCTATGGCGGGCTTAAACTACGAAAAGTGTTTAGTATACCAGGATGACCTTGTAGTTTTTGGCAGAAACTTAGATGAAAAAATGAGAAACTTACAGGATATTTTTGAGCGAATTAGAAAAGTTAATTTAAAGCTTAGCCCCGTAAAATGCGACTTTATGAAAAAGCAATTATTGTATTTAGGACACGTAATCTCAGCTGATGGCATTTTACCTGATCCAGATAAAATAAAAATAATCGAAAGTTATCCATGCCCAAAGTCACTCGATGAACTTAAGCGATTTACGGCGTTTGTTAACTATTATCGAAAATTCATACCTAATTTTGCAGAAAAGGCTTTTCCTTTATATAATTTATCAAAAAAAAATGTGCCTTTTGTTTGGGATCAGTCTTGCCAAAAATCTTTTGAACAGCTAAATTCGATTTTTCACCTAATAACGAATTTATAGTGCAGACGGATGCTTCCGGTAATGCTATAGGTGCTTTTTTATCGAATGGTAACAATAGGCCCATAGCATACGCAAGCAGAAGTTTAAATAGTGCTGAACGACGTTATCCAACAATAGAAAAAGAATTGCTGGCAATTGTTTGGGCGGTAAAATACTTTCGGCCTTATTTATACGCTCGTAAATTCAAAATTTTGACAGATCACAGACCCTTAGTTTATCTTTTTAGTATGCGTGATCCATCTAATCGGCTAATGAAATTTAGGCTCACATTAGAGGAGTATGACTATACTATAGAGTATGTAAACGCAGCTGCAGATGCATTGTCTCGTATTTCTTTTACATCTGATGAACTAAAACAAATGAGTGAATCTCATATGAATATAATGACTAGGGCTCAGACTAGGAAGTTACAAAGCCCTTCGGTTGATATGAATCCTTCAGACGCACGGCCTGATCAACCAGACGTTTTGGGGACGCATATTAAACCGAAAGAGGCAGTAGAATTAAGATTTATAGACAAAAAAGATTTAGAAACTATGAGGAAAAATAATAAAATAGATAAAGAAAGAAACGCGTTTTGCTATGTCAGTAGTAAGTCAACAATTTTTATCAATCAAAACTTCCAATCACAATTGACGCGAGCCGCATTTGTGAGGAAGCTAAATGAATTTTGTGAAGAAATAAACGTCGACGAGATTTATTTTATAAAAAATAAAAATAATTTGATTTTTGTAGAGAAATTATTAAGTGAAATAAACTAAAAGGAGTACGGTTATATATTTTAAATGATGTTAAAAGAGTAGATGATGAAGATGACAGAAGGGTTATTATAAATGACTTCCATCTCTTGCCCACAAGTGGCCACGCGGGCATGAGAAGGATGTTAAATAACATAAAAAAATATTTTTACTGGCCTGGATTAGATAAGGACGTTAGAGAATTTGTTCGATAATGTGACAAATGCCAAAGGCAGAAACATGCTCTCAACACGAAAGAGCCGATGCTTATTACAACAACTGCAACATCAGCTTTTCAAAAAAAATTTTTGGACTTGGTTGGACCACTCGATAAAGATTGTTACAATAACTGTTACATTCTAACCTTGCAGTGTGAATTAAGTAAATACGTTGTGGCTCATCAATAAACTTCGAAAAAATCAGAAGAAGTAGCTAATGCTTTCGTGAACAGTTTTATACTCCGCTACGGTATCCCACAGGAAATCGCTACAGACAGAGGCACCGAGTTCATGTCTTCTGTGTTTAAAGAGGTATGTAATCTGTTCAAAATTAATCAAATATCTTCAACAGCTTATCACCATCAAAGCATTGGCGCACTGGAGAACTCGCACAAAAACTTAGGTTCGTATTTGCGTATCCAAACAGACAATCATCCAGAGGCCTGGAGCCAATGGCTACCATATTGTTGCTTTGCATTTAACACCTCGGTACATTCTGAAACGAAGTTTACCCCATACTAATTTTGCTAATTTTCGGCAAAATTTGTAACATTCCAAGTAATTTTAAGAATAACTTAGTCGAGCCTTTATACAATCATGAAAGCTATCCATGTGAGTTGAAATATCGCTTACAATTATCTCAAAAAGAAGCTAGGGAAAATCTAATTAACAGCAAGTTGCTTAGGAAAAATGTATATGTCAAACCAGTTGAATACAAAAAGGATGATTTAATTCTAATAAGAAATAAAAATGTTAGTAAACTAGACAGCATTTATTCTGGTCCTTTTATTGTTGTTAAGGACATGTCTTCAAATGTCCAAATTATGAGAAATGGAAAACTGGATGTTGTACATAAAAATCGTACAAAGCTGTATGTACCAAATTAAGTGTTACATTAATATTTTTTTTTTGTGATTATAATACCGACATTTTTACACGAACTAGTTATAAGCTTATACAAGTTATATTACCGTTTACACTTTTATTGAGATTTTATTTACTCGTCTATATTGTTATATTTACAGAAAATGTATATCTAATTAAAAACAGCATTGTATTTAGCTGAAAAAAAAAAACAATTGTCTTTCTTTTTTTTTCTAATTGTAAAGGGCGCGTAGTGTGTAATCATGTACCTATTCACTTATGTGTGTAACCGTATATATTAAATTGTCTTATTAATAAATGATGAGTATTACCGCAGATCTCGTATTTAATTTATCTCTCAACGCTACGCCTTATAATAGGTTGTTTGATCAACTTCATCTTGTCAATTAATTTTATTATTACCTAACATAGATATATATACTTTATTTTGAGCTATTTTTAGACTTGTCACTACAGGAATGGTTCATTCTCATCTTACAATACAGGTATATATTGATACTAGCATTTGCCCTCGACTTCGTTCGCGTGTAATAGCGACTTTCGGCAGAAAAGATAGCTGTGTCCGCGAATCTGTTAGCGTGTAACTCTTTCTGTTATTAAGTTAATGTATTGGTAATATTGTTTAGATCACGTTTACATGAGGCTTAAACTATATTGGAAGTTGTTGCGTCCGGCACGTGAACATAAAGATTTCTAGAACTGCTAACCCGGGAAAGAGCAACGTATAACCGACCATGCGACAAAAAACTGACATCGAGATCTACTCCGGCAACACGAAAAGTCTGCCCTTGAGCTTTATTAATTGTCATTGCATAACACACCGATACCGGGAATTGCGTTCTTTTAAATTGGAACGTAAAATTATTTGGTATAATGGGTATTCTGGGGATATAGACGGTTTCTCCTTCACCGCAACCTGTTAAAATTTGAGCCTTGATTATATTTTGTTACTTTCAGTCGAGTTCCATTGCAAAGTTGGTGGTCTTCAATTTCGGAGTAGAATAATCGGAATGCCAATTTTTAAACAAATTTCATGAGAAGGAAGTCCGGGCATATTTAAAGAATTTAAGAATTCTATCGGGTAGGTAATTAGTGGCTTCTTGTTCATCGACCATTCTACTCCTTTTCGATGGGCCATCGTACACTCATCCCATATGAATAAATTACACTCGCGTAATACCTTAGCTTTGTCGCTATTTCTTGAAATACTACAGGTTGGACTTTCCGTGCGATCTAAATCAATTGGTATTTTAAACATAGTGTGAGCAGTTTTACCTCCTGGTAGCAATGTTGCAGCTATCCCTGATGAAGCCACGGCAAGAGCAATTTTACCCTGGTTTCGAACGGAAGCTAATATTAATTAAGTCAAAAAGGTTTTCCCAGTTCCTCCAGGTGCATCTAAAAACCATATTGTTCCCAAATTATTTTGAACACTCTCGCACACGCGATCATAGTCTGAACGTTGTTCTGCAGTCATCATTGGGACACCGCTTTCTAATGTCGTCAGCAGTTCCATTGGGTTGTTACCAATCTCTGCGGAATATTCCCTATTAGTAACCTTTCCGACTGAGGTTGGTGTTGGCAAACCATATTCATATAGTAATTTACCGCCTACTGCTGTTAAGCCATCCTGAAGAGCCAATAAACAGAGATTTATGGCAAGATCACGGACATTATCATTAGTTGTGCCTTCATCATTGTGAGATATATTCCTAAGAAAGTCTTCTGCAATTTTATCTTTATTTTTTTCCCATAATTGTATAGCATCTGACAAATTACAAAATTTTAGCCATTACAAAAAAATGGCGTAACCGTCGTGGATTATCACTAATACAGGATTCTGCTAAAGCGTCATCCCAATGCTGATCATTTTTAAGCAAATGACGCGCTTGGCAAGCTTTTCTCAAATTTATAAATGAGGTTTGTCCTCGCACTGTGTGTGATAATAATCGCAAATAGAAACACTCAGCGTTGTTAGGATGAACGGTATACACTCTACCAAGAACATGTTCTTTGAAAATACCTGACTCGCCACCTACAGGCCTGCCACGGCGTCTCCGATTAAAGACACCTCGTTGCATATTGTAGGTATAATACGATGGAACTTCCTCATACAAAAGAGATTTTGCAAAATCATCAGTTTGGCAAAGTCGAAAGAATGCTAATAATGTTGTTTGTCTAGGGTTCTCTAATCGTTCTGTAACATTTTCGGCGTTGCAATATATAAGTTGACCGCCTTCAAGATGAACATCTAGATGAGTCACAGGTGGATATCTTTCGTGAATGTTAATACTTAAGATCCGCCACACAGCTTCTGAAGAACTAATATATCTGCCTGACTGAAGTCAGTAATTTCGTCATGTTCATTTCTCAACGCAAATCTAGCTTGGTCACTGCCCTTATTAATGTACTTACAAATATATTTTATTGACTCTACACTATTACACATTTCAACATTTATGTGAGTTTGAAATGTTCTAGACAACACAGGCGAATACGAAACGACCCACCTATTATCAAAAGTTACCTGTTGTCTAGACACTCGTTTTTCAACAGTAAAACCACCATTGTCTCTTGAACGACGACGATATAATGGGTATCCATCATGTCCTGTTACAGTTTCATCCACTAAGCATTTTAGATATCTTTTAGTGCAACGACCGTCTTGCATGCAAGGAGAATTCCCGTTAAATGCACCACATGGACCATGTACCATATGGGTTTTAACAATGTCGTATAGCACGCGATCTGCAATCGGACTTGAAATTTCAGCACTGATTAAACTGTCTACATCATTAGGTCGAACCTCATCTTTTAACCATAGCAGGATATGTGCGAGAGGTAAGCCGCGTTTTTGCCATTCAACACTATACATATAACACAATACTTCTCCAAAAATGTTATCTTTGGTAAGTAGATCTATAATTAATTTTAATTTTAAATGAAAAACTCTTGCGATGATATCATGGCGGTCATGCGGTGCTTGACCCTCAAGAAGCTCCCGAGTGATTTCATCACACTTAGGATTGGCAGTTACAGTAATAAATAAGTCAGGACATCCATATTTTCTTACGTAACAAAAAGCATCTTGAGTACGTTCGTGCATGTACCGTGGACCACCAGTAAAAGAAGAGGGTAAAATAACTAAACGGCCCATATTCACCGTATCATTATATTGCTGCATGGCGTCGCGAAGGTGTACGTATTCTTCAGCGCGTAGCTGCCTTTGATTAGATCGTATGTAAACTAACCTTTCGGTTTCAATTTTTGCGTACATGTCAACAATAAACTGATTGAATAAGCCACGAAAACGTTGAAAGTATACCAACCTATTCCGTCTCACTTGCAAGTGGTAACAATAAAATTGAAGGCATGAAATCTTTTTATTATAATTAGGTGCACCTGTATGCGGATCAGTTTGGTATAAAACAAAATTATAACCATCTGCCCCTCGACAGTATACCAAAGAATATTACAAACTGTCATAAGCCCTGTGGGTTTCGTATATACGTTGCAAACGATTGTCTCTGGACCGGATAACAATATCACGCCTATCACGTTCTTGGTCGACCAATACCACAGCAACTTCATTTGTGGATGGAGCTTTATAACGCCTAGGACGTTCCTGAGTTGGACGCCTTTCGGCATTTATAACAATTTTATAATTGCCATCATCATATCGAGGAAGAGCTTCTAGTGCCGATTTGAAACTGCATACATATGAATTAACCTGATGCAACATGTCTTGAAGTTGTGAAATTAGTTCAGTATTTAAATTCGGGAAATATTGATTTCTTATATTCGACTGTTCGTTGTAGTCGGATACGAAATATATTTGAAGAAACTTAGGTTGGTCTTCAGGCAAAAGGGATCCTATCAAATGGTAAACATGACCTTGTACCTTAAAAGTAGGCATGAAAGGACCTTTTGAGATTTGTTGAGCACCAAAGGATGTCATTTGAAACGCACTATTATAAGTGCAAATATTGTCTAAGAACTGTTTAGATTGCACATGTTCCCCTAAAAGTAGTGATTTCAATGGTTCCGGCGGGTCTGCGAAAGAAGGCAAATTTATTTTGCCTCCAGAACAACAGAAACACTACAAAAAACACATACTACATTTTGCACATACATATTGCCCATGAAAGAAGATGATCTGTAATCAATTGCGAGGTTATAAGCAAACCCACTTTTATATTTGTCGGACCACGCCACCGAAATTCTAGATTGATCATCTATGTGTAAATGTAAGTTATTAAGACTATGTCGAAATCTGTTTGAGGTAAGACGGGCCTCTCGCTGTTCGTCCGTTTCAACATACCGAATATTTTCGATTCTTAATCTTTCATTAGACAAACTTATTAATCGATCTTGTCTCAAAGAATTGTAATGTTCGCGTACCGACTCTATTCGTTGTACATGCTCATGTTCATCTTCAAGCGATCGAATAATATTATGGTGCACCCTATAATTTGTGAAACGGTCTTCATATTGGGAAAAAGTTTCAGATTCTCGAGATAAAATATGACGTTCGCGATCAGCTGTAAGCCGTAGTTCCCTTTCAGTGAAGGTTTCTGACTCGCGAGACAATGTATGACGTTCTCGGTCAGCTGTGAGCCGTAGTTCTCGTTGTGAAGCAGTTTCAGCTTCTCGGGATAACACATGTTGTTCTCGATCAATAGTAAGCCTAAGTTCTCGTTGAGAACAGCTTTGAGACGCACGTGATGTAGCTCGTCTAGCTCTGTCAGCTGCTAATCGCATCTCTCTCTCTGGAGAGCTTGCATTGGCTCGAGAAGTTGAGGCACTAACTCTCATAGAGTTTAATCGATGTGCTTTTTCCTCTGTTGATTCTTGAGAACGTGCATTTCTCATCCTCTTAGCATCTCTCGAATTTCGAGATAAAGATGGTCGTTTTTTAGGTGGCATTTTGTATTTTAATTAACGGTATATTAAATATAGCTGTTGCCCGCGACTTCGTCCGTGGGTAGAAGATATAAGTTATTATAATATTCCTTTGTATCTTCGCTCCTATTAGTCGCAGCGTGATGGTTTATAGCCTAAAGCCTTCCTCGATGAATGGTCTATTCAACACAAAAAGAATTTTTCAATTTGGACCAGTAGTTCCTGAGATTAGCGCGTTCAAACAAACAAACAAACAAACAAACTCTTCAGCTTTATATATTAGTATAGATATAGAAGTATAGATAAATAATAGAAAACATACAAGATAAAATGTATGAAATATAATTCGGAATAATATTTTGTATTATTAATTAGAACTAGCATTCAATAACTTATATATTAAAAATCTATCCGAAAAGGTTACCTACTTTTGAAATGGTTTTTTGTAAAAGCTGCAAGATTTATGTTTAAAAATTGTCATCTCACAATAGATCTAATATTCATAAATCAAATCGCTTGTCGAATTCTGAAATTGATAATGTTCAAGTTATTGCTTCTGCATTTAAAAAAAGGATTATAAGTTATAAAATAAATCCGATTGTTTTCACTATAACTCCCGAAACATTTTTAAGTCAAATTTCAAACACTGTATACCTAATATCATTAAAAATCCATTAAAGAACATAAAGCAATTAAAGTAAATTTTGAACTATTTGTTTCTTACATTTTGCCTAAAAATGATGAAATATCCATGAAACTTATTAAAAAAAAATCAACAAATTATGAAAAGTAGGTTTGACAAACGTAGGAAGGATAGTAGAAAGTATAAAGAAGGCGATCTAGTCCGTATAGCCAGAGCAGTTGTGACTACCCCAGTTCAATCCAAAAAGCTAGAAGCAAAATGTCAAGGACCTTATAGAATTAAAAGGGTTTTACCGAATGACCGCTATTTAGTAGAGGATACCCCGTTGACCAGGAAGGGACAACGATATGAAAATGTCGTTGCAGTTGACAAAATATTTCCATGGTTGAGCTTTGATGAAGCTGCTTGTCATTCACATGAAAGTAGTGATTGTAGTGATAATGAGGGGTTCGATTGAGTAAATAAAAGTACTAGGTAATAAGAATGAGGTCTATAATTTTAAATTATTAAATCAATCATGATAGAATACACAAAGGCCTAAAATAAATGGTAAAAAGTGAATACAACAAAAAAAAAACATTATATAATTATAGTCTGATTAAATAGTTGATTACATTATTGATTTATTTATTTTATTTATTTATGTACACACAACATTGTAGGAATAAAACAACTAAAAAAAATGAAAATACAATAGGTACAAAGGTACTGCTTATTTCTTTAGAAATTTCTGCCAGCAGACCTGCGACAGGAGATAAGAAAAAAGGAAACATATACACAGTGTGTAAAAAAAAATATATATATATATTTAGGAAAAAAAAAGAAGTACAATTTATATCAAATATATACATGGATATATACATATATATATATAAAGTTACATGGATGAGGAAATAAGACTATCTTACTGAGGCGAGATAGTGTTCTTTGACACGACGTTTGAATAGGCTGACAGATTGGGAGCCACGAATGCTAGGCGGTAGGGCATTCCACAGTCGCGCTGCATGAACAGAGAAGGAGAAGGAATAGAAGTCGGTGGAGTGGGGTTGAATTTTGAGATGGGATTTATTGAAATTTAGGTAGGGGCTGATAATAAAAAGACTCAGTCACTTGTACAATAATTTTATATTGCCTTTTTAAAAACTTGGAAGTAATACGACTGGATCCTACCACACAGTATGACGGAAGAAGGAATGAATAGCATTAGATAGATTGAAGTAAAAAAAACAAGATGGTGGCTTGAATGTGTCATTCTAAGAACTGTCAATCTTTAGTCAATACAAAGATTGTTTTTTGCAATCTCAATCGAACAAATCAACACGCCCCCTCAAAAAATAATCTGAAGTAAAATAACAATCTTCCTAACCAGAACTGTATATCTTCCAAGTAGGTCTGGGAAAAATACAATTATAATTATGATCCAACATTTGTTGCTTGGATAAGGAAAACCCAGTAAAACCTTATCAGATCATTTCATCAAAACAATCAATAATAATATAATCAATATAACAGTAGGAACATCAATGACAAATCACAACATAAGTTTAATAATCATAACTCATTACTGCAAGCCCATATTTTGTGTTATTTCGTGGAACGTCACTGCAGGCAACGGCTTTGTCAGTGCATCTGCCAGTTGTTGACCTGTGGGAATGTAATTAAGCTTGATTACATTTTTCTCTATTTGTTCCCTAGAAAAATGATACTTTACATCTATGTGTTTTGTCCGCTTATGATTAGTCGGATTGTTTGCTATGCTAATACAGCCATTATTGTCCTCATATATTATAATAGGAGTAGGAATAACAATATGAATACTCTTCGCTAAGGACTTAAGCCATAAGGCTTCTTTGACAGCTTCATATAAAGCCATATACTCAGCCTCAGTGGAAGAGGCTGCAACTGACTGTTGTTTCTTAGTATTCCAGGTTATTGTACATTTCTCAAATAATTTAAATATATACCCGGTTGTACTCTTTCTGTCATTTGTATCGTTACCTCCCCAATCGGAGTCTACATAACCAGTCAAGATCTGATTATACTCACACCTTTTGTAAATTAGTTTCAAATCACTTGTGCCTTTTAAATATCTAAGTACCCTTTTAAGACATTTCCACAATTCTTTATTATTTTTATTTGTATACCTACTCAGTATATTAACACTAGTACTCAAGTCGGGTCGAGTACATAACATTATATACACCAGACAACCTATTACATTACGACATGGAGCATTGTAATTATCGTCTGAATTTAGTGCTTCATAATCAGGTTTGCTCTCTAAAGGCGTTTTTACAGGTTTACAATCTTGCATGCCAAATTTAGCTAAAATTGTTTTAATATAAGCACTTTGATCTAACATCAACATATCATCAGAACGAGTGACTTTAATTCCGAGGAACAATTTTATTTCTTGCAAATCTGTCATCTTAAATTTACTCATTAAATACATTTTAAAATCATCTATTGTTATTTTATTAGCACTAATTATAACCAAATCGTCAACATAAAGTATCACATAAATATTACTTTGTATATCTCCTTTATTTAGTATATAAATACACCTATCTACTGATGAATTTTGAAAACCTTTCTCTTTAAGTGACTGCTCAAAAATTTCAAACCAACACCTAGCTGCCTGCTTAAGCCCATATAACGCTTTATTTAGTTTGCACACATAATCCTTTTTGCAAGATATACCCTCTGGAACTTTCATATAAATCTCTTCTTTTAATTCCCCGTTAAGAAATGCAGTTTTTACGTCCATATGGTGAATTAGCAATTTATATTGATTAGCAAAAGCAATAAGGAACCTAAAACTAGCTATTCTTGCAACAGGTGCAAAGGTCTCATTATAATCAATGAGATATTGCTGACTAAAGCCCCTAGCAACAAGCCTAGCTTTGTAACGTAAAGGTTTTCCGAATTCATCATTTTTGATACTAAAAATCCATTTGCAATCTACAATATTTTTACCATTCGGTCGCGGTACTAAAGACCATGTTTTATTTAATAATAATGAATTTAATTCGTCATCAATTGCACTTTCCCACTGAGCTCTATCGTGTCGGGTTTTAATCTCAAGGAATGAATTTGGTACATCATACAAAATTGTTTGAGTACACATAAGGTAATCATCGATTTCTTTATAAGGAACAGAAGGACGACCCTTGAGTCTATCACTCCCACGAAGTTCAACATTACTGTTTGTATTGTCATCACCAATGACGGAACGTGTATTTATGTGCTCTGATTCTATTATGTCGTGGTTACTTTTGTGAATTTTATGAGGACTCTCATAATCATCAGATTTAGAACTATCTGATTCACCCCTGTCAGTATTTTGAGACTTCATTGACTTACGATTCTTGTCAATGTTAATATCTACACGAGAATTTACAACATTCTCTTCAGGCTGCAATATTGGCCTGGATTGAAGAAAATTGGTCTCATCAACAATAACATCTCTGACAGTAGTAAATTTTTCGCATTCAGGATTCCAAACTTTATATCCGTTTGGTTCGTATCCCATAAGTATACCTTTCCACGATTTAACGTCGAATTTGGTTTTAAAGATTTTATCATGCACATAAACAGTAGAACCAAAAACTTTTAAATATTGTATCTGTGGTTTTCTGTTATGCCACATTTCAAATGGTGTTTTGGATGATTTTATAGCATTTGTTGGAGTTAAATTAATTAAATACACAGCGGTTAACACAGCTTCACCCCAAAATAATTTTGGAAGATTTGCACCATTTAAAATAGAACGAGCTTTTTCAGTAATACTTCTTACCATTCGTTCGGAAACACCATTTAATTGAGGTGTTCTTGGAACTGTGAAATGATAAGTTATTCCCTTTTCAACACAATAATCTTTCATGTCGTTAGATAAATATTCTCTACCATTATCACAATATAAATAAACTATTTTTAAATTGAATCTTGCCTCGCTTTTTGACACAAAATCTTTAAATGCAGAAAACACGTCTGACTTATGCGTTAATAGATACACAACACAGTAGTGAGTATACTGATCAACAAATAAAACAAAATAATTTTTGTTGTTAATTGTTGAAGGAGTGATTGGACCGCATACGTCAGTATGCACAACATATAAAGGTCGCTGAATATAACTTTTATCTTTGTTCTGATTAAATGGTAGCCTACTTTGTTTTCCATAAATACAAGATTCACATAAACTATCGCCCGGTATCACTTTGTCAATCAAATTAATATCAGAAGTCATTTTATTATTTTTCAACTCTAAAAATTTACTTTTACTCATGTGACCTAACCGCTTATGCCATAACTCATAATTATTTATAGTAACATTATACACTTTAGGTATAGAACAGCTCAAATGCACAGATACTTCAAAATCCAAAGCAATTAAATTATTGATTGACCTACCTCTCATTATTATTTTACCATCTTTACATATTTGGGTGCCTCGGTGATCAAATATGACAGTGGTTCCAGCTTGTTGCAACCTTGACACAGACAACAGGTTGTAGGGAGCCTCGGGGCAGAAAAGAACATCCTCCAATGTCCCTCGAACACCCATATTGCTAATGACGTGTAATGTTCCTCTCTTGTTAGCTGAAATGAAATGCCCTTGTTTAGCGATTGAAATTTTTATAGGAATAGATAAATCAACATAATTAATAAATAGATCTTCCCTGTTGATAATATGGTCCGATGCTCCGGAATCTAACAGGAATGTAATCTTCCGTTCGGCTGCGTCCACGTTGTATTCACCGGTCATGAATGCAAAACCAGAAAAATCTACTGATGATTGAGCTGATGCGGAAGGCTGATTAATATCAACTGCTTGTACTGTCCTCGGCCTGTCCGTAGATTTCGGTTGATTTATTCGCTTGAAATAATAACAGTCGTTTTTCACATGTCCTTTCCGGCCACAATGATAACATTTTGCAATATTAAACTTCTTCCTTGTATTTTGATCTTTCTGGTTGTTACTGAATGTATGATTTTCAAAATTCCTTTTTCTAAACTGTCTCTTCTTGCTTTCAGCAGTAGCTTGTAAAACTTTAGCACTCGTATCATTGGATTCATTCTTCAGTTTGACCTCGTGGTCCAGGAGCCTCGTTTTTACAAAGGCTAAGGTCAGGTTATCTTCTGACAAAGTTTCGATCGCAGTTATAACACCATCATAACTTGAAGGAAGTGTTAAAAGTAAATGAGCGACTTTGTCGGTTTCTTCAAGTTTAGCGCCAGCCGCAAGCAATTCAGTGATTAAGTCGTCAAACGCAGCAAAGTGTCTAATCAAAGTAACATCACCTTGCAGTTTCATGCCCAACAATTTTTTTCTTAACGCCAACTGAGTAGCAATACTCTTACGTTCATAAAGTGCATCCAAACTTTTTAAAATATCCTTCGCCGTACTATCTTCATTTGCAAAACCTAGGTAAGAATCCGATAAATATTCGACGATTATGCTTTTTGCAATTCGGTTACTTTTGTCCCATGAACTGTCTCGAATGATTGGATCACTTTCAATTACTTTTAAAACGTTCATTTCGCTCAACAAAGCACGTATTCTAAATTTCCAAATACTATACTTCTCGCCGTCGAACGGTTTTATATTTCGTTTTAATTTTAAGTCCATTTTCTTTGTTCGGCAATAACGGTTATTATTTGATTATAGATGAATTTAACAGTGGAAATTATTTAACACTCGCGCACACTGGGCCCATAACCTATTGAAATTTAGGTAGGGGCTGATAATAAAAAGACTCAGTCACTTGTACAATAATTTTATATTGCCTTTTTAAAAACTTGGAAGTAATACGACTGGATCCTACCACACAGTATGACGGAAGAAGGAATGAATAGCATTAGATAGATTGAAGTAAAAAAAACAAGATGGTGGCTTGAATGTGTCATTCTAAGAACTGTCAATCTTTAGTCAATACAAAGATTGTTTTTTGCAATCTCAATCGAACAAATCAACAGGATTTAAGATGTGATCTGCAAAGGGCGTCGGGAGGGCGGATATAGGAGAAGCGGTCACGCAAATAGGAAGGATATAGTGGGTTGTGAAGAACATTGTATAGGAGACATAGGATACGAGTGTTCCTGCGAAGGCGAATCGGGAGCCACTTGAGTGATTGTAATTGTGAAAACATAAATTTAAATTAGATAGGCAAAAATGAGTGAAAGAGTTTAAAATGATTGATTTGAATGTATAGGTACATCAAGTGATTTGATTACGAATAAACAATATAATTATGTACCTACATTACTGATTTGAGCATAAAATATATTATGTGAACTTACCAAGTGAGGGTGTCGCGCAGCGGGCATGAGAGGCATATGAACTTGCCGCCCAGGAGATGTTGCGTAGCATCGCAGTGGTAGCTTGGTGATGGTGAAGGAAGTAGCTGTCATCCCGCACCACTATAGATAAGTAGGACGGGGGTCACGTAGCGGGCATGAGAGGCATATGAACTTGCCGCCCAGGAGTTGTTGCGTGACTTCGCAGTGACAGCGGGCTGGCTGCGAAAGAAGTAGCTGCCTTCCCGCACCACTATAGTGATGTGTTGTGTAGCGGGCATGAGAGGCATATGATCTTGCCGCCCAGGAGTTGTTGCACAGCACTACGGCAGTAATAACTTATGAATATAATAGGATCTCAAGAACATGTCAAAGAATTTATATTATTCTGTATTGATTCCCTTAGAGTTAAATAGTTTCTTTCATAGGAAATTATACATATATTATAGTTAACGTGAGGACACGTTTTGTGAAGGATGGCCGACTGTAAAATGCATTATGTTTTAGGGTTATAGTTTTATATCCAAAGTTACGTTAAGTGGGTATCGATGAGCATATCGATCCCAACAGTCAATCATTCGTTCATCCCTAATGTCATATTTCTCATGTGTCAAATCTGTCATGTCAATGTAACGTCAATTGTCAATTTGAATGAGACCCAGTTTCGTTGACGCCGTCGAACGTGCAATAACGTAAGTAATGTTTTCTGTGATTTAATTGTTAATATATTGATTTTAATGTGTTCCGTGTTTGATTTCCGACCTTTCCCTTCTGAGTTTTTCACATCATTAACGTGAAGTTTCCAGTTAAGTTCACTATCCACTGTCAAACCTAGGTACCGGAATTTATCTACTACGTCTATAGCTACGCACTGGCATCCTTTTTTGTTGTGGTGCAGACATTCGTAAGTATATCCGTAGATAGGTATACTTAACTTACCTTGTTTATTGTAGTGACTGTACGGGGAACTGATGTACATTACCTTTGTCTTAGCGAAATTAAATATTATGGCGATATTTTCAAAATCTTCCTGTATATGCATTTGTGCACCTTTTGTGTTATTGGACGAATACATTAAACACATGTCCTCCGCGTACATGAACATCTTACAATGCTTTATTACGTTAGTGACACTATTGATATTCATAATATAGCCAACGGGGCCGTACACGGAGCCGGTCGGCACACCGAGACTCACGCTTACCTCTTCTCCTGTGGTTCCGTCTATCGAGGTGCGGATA
Source organism: Trichoplusia ni (assembly GCF_003590095.1). NCBI lineage: Eukaryota > Metazoa > Arthropoda > Insecta > Lepidoptera > Noctuidae > Trichoplusia > Trichoplusia ni. Next base: position 1,711,164 of record NC_039505.1, read on the forward strand.
GTCCTATTCTCTAGATAACACTTGAACCACCTGCTGAGGGGGCCTCTGATGCCACATTCATCCATTGCTCGTAGCAGCACCTCGTGGTCCAGAGTGTCGAAGGCCTTTTTATAATCAATAAACAGAGCAGCAACAAACTTACCCTCGTTGAGACTGTTGTTGACGTAGTCTGTGAACTGCGTGAGCGCGGTGGCGGTGCTGCGTCCGCGCCGGAACCCGTGCTGTGCTTCTGATATTATATTATTTTGTTCTAAGTACCTACTTATTTCATTAAAAATTACTTTTTCTGTTATTTTATTTAATACAGATAATATCGCGACTGGCCTATAGTTGTCATAGTCTATGTGGCTCCCCTGTTTATATATTGGACGTATGATAGATTTCTTTAAAATATCCGGGTACATTCTTTTATCCACACACATGTTTATAAATTTCGCTAATACTGGGCATATTTGTTTTTTGACCTGTTTAATATCCTGTACTCTAATTCTATCTATTCCAGGTGCTTTATTAAAATCTATTTTATTTATATATTTTTATAGTGCTTGCATCTACCTTTCTAAAATAAAAATATAAAAAATCTATCGATAAAAATCTAGAGCCGCATTGCACTTTTCAAGACATATGTCGCATTTAAGCATGGCGTTAGATTTTTAAAAATAAGCAGAACTGCTGACCCAGTTATGGCCATCAGTTCTGCTATAACTAAAACATGTAAAGCATTCATAATTAGGCATCTACATCACAAAGCAAAACAAGTTACAAACTCTAATCTAAACCACTATAGTAAAAGGGATTTTATAAGCAGCCTTAGAGGATTTCAAATAATTAAAACACGTTAAATTCAAATAATAATAAATTTTAATCAATCTGACATAGATTCTACTTACAATGTTTAGTCTCCGAAAATCAGCAACAAAAGTGAGCTCCTCGCTCGAGTTACACCTTTTATAACCTCGTTCATTAATCACAAAAACACTACTACCGCCAAATGAATGAATTATTCTGATTTTAAACAAAGCTGCCGCCATAAATATTTTGACATCTTTATTATCAAAATCGACTAATTAAATTCGAGACTGTGATTATTTACAAACAAAATAGTTTTAAATTAATTAAACATTTTAAAGATCATAAAATGATGATTGGATAATCCTCGCGGCGACACGGCCATACTGATGCGCGATGCGTGCCCTGCATCGCTCTCGATCTCAGTCTATAATAGAGAGAAATAGATATTGTGAAGCCATGCACTTCCACAGTACACAAGCCTTTTTATAAAGGTTTTAGCAATAAGATTATTTTATTCTCAATCACTGTTCACTCCACGTGACCACAGCAGATCATGTCATCATTTAAATAACATAATAGGTATAGGTACCTACTACTCATCTCACATCACAATAGTAAGCAGTTTTTGTATGGACAGCACAGAATATTACATTTACAGCCACACATGTCAACAAGAAGACAAAGTCTAGTTCAAGGAAAGGATAGGCAAGTTAAAGGTCGATGCCGTATAAAACAGAGGCTCTAGGGATAGTAGGTCAGGTCGATGCTGTGCTCTGGGCGGTCTTGTACGCCGTGGCACACAGGGGACTTTAATTCTTTTGGGACAGGATTATTAAGTTTGCTTATTGGACGGCTCCACACGCCAATAGCAATTTTTTTTTTTTTATGTTTTTTTGTGGGTGCTTCTACACACCAATAATAGCAACTGCATCAGCGATCAGTAGGACAGAAAATTAATATGAAATGCTCTCACCCGTCTTCCTTCCGTGTTGTTCATCGAGTAGTTGGCAAGGGATTGGTTACGAGGCCACCACGGTGCCGTCGCTGGATGGTCCAGGTTGAGGAACGTCTGGAGGTGACACGCTCGATGGTCCAGGTTGAGGATCGTCTGGAGGCGACACGGCCGCCTGAGTGGATCCCCCTGGTTGTGGGGCGCGCCGCAGTTGATCGTGTGCGACTTTGCGAGGGCGCCCATGATGTCCCACTACTTTCTTCACGAGGTAGCGGTCGTTGTCCAGAACCCTGTGAACTTCATAAGGAACACTAAACTTCAGGTCAAGAGACGTCTGGTTTCTAGGATTGTTTTTAATCAAAATGAAGTCCCCTCTTTGAAACCTTTGAATTTTAGCTCGACCTTTGTCAAATCTTGCTTTATCCTTCATAGAAGCCTGTGTCAATTTTTGTTGCACGTGGCGTTCAAGAGCTTCAATGTCAATTAGTGCGTTGTCCAAGTTAACTAAGCTCAATAGTTCTGGCGGAACACAGTTTTGTCGTCGAGTTAATAGTGTAAGTGGGGCTATACCAGTGGTCCTGTGGACTGTGCAGTTGAGGGCAAGTTGAAGGCTTTCCAGCGCTGTATGCCATTCTGGAGTCTCGTAATTTTTAATCATGACCAGACCATTCTTTAACGTTGCCATTACTCGCTCGACTTGTCCGTTAGCTCTGCTGACGCCTGGTGCTATGGAGTGTATTTCTATATTAAACATATCACAGTAGTTTTTATATTCTCCTAGAAATTCGCGTCCTCCGTCCACGATTACCTGCCTTGGAGCTCCAAAAAGATGAATGACTTGCTTCAAGGCTGCAAGAGTGCTATGTTGACTTTTGTCATTAGTATAACGTAACAGCACATATTTTGTGAAGGCGTCTACCGTAACTACGACATACTCTTGTTCATTTGGAGCTCCCAGCTTTCCCGTGATGTCCATGTGTATTACTTCAAATGGGACCGTTGGTTTAGCAATAGGGTGTAGTTGTACCTGCGTAGCTCCGGATGTTTGCTTTGAAGTTCTGCAGACAATGCAGTTGTCAACGAAGTCTCGTACGGTGGTGCTCATTTTGTTGAAGTGATAAGTTTCTCTAATTTTATGAAGGGTCTTTTCCCAACCTGGGTGTTTGAGAGCACTATGGAAAGTATTGACAAGACTCCACTGGAAAGATTTTGGCACAACAATGAGCTTTTGCAAACCCAAGACAGCGTCCTGTCGCTCAAATTTTAGGACGTTACCTTCGAGATGATATCCGGGGACATTTTCACCATTATGCAGTGCTTCAATGATGGGCCGCAATTGATTATCGCGTCTTTGTTCGATATTTAACCAATCTAGGTTGTTGGTCAGCACGTTGACAGTCAGAGGATCTGGATTTCGGTTCAGGTAATCAGCATGTTGCATCCGCTCGCCTTTCCTGTACTCTATTTCAAATTCAAAATTCTGGAGGTAGGCCCACCACCTATGAATGCGGGGCAGTAAGTCCTTTTTATGCTTCGAGGCCTTGAGTGCATTGCAGTCGGTAATTACCTTAAACTGGCGTCCATAGAGAAAATGCCGGAAATGTTTTATTGCTCGTACTACAGCCAAGGTTTCGAGCTCGTAAGAGTGGTATCTACTTTCTATGTCTGTTGTACGCATGCTAAAGTAGGCAACTACGTGCTGTCGTCCGTTGATAATCTGAACGAGAATGGCTCCAAAGCCAAGACTACTCGCGTCTGTAAATAATTCTATGGGTTCTCCTTCTTGAAATATTGTTAAGACCGGTGCGGAGGTAAGGTGACGAACGATCTTTTGACGTGCCTCTTCATGAACGTGAGTCCATTGCCATCTAGCGCCTTGTTTTGTTAATTCGTAAAGGGGGGCCATGGTTCGTGCGAAATTAGGTATAAATCGACGGAAGTATCCCGCGAGACCGTTAAATTGACGAACCTGTTTAACGTTGGTTGGCCACCGGGGCCTTCAATAAGACTTCAACCTTTTTAGGACTGGGGTGAACTTGACCATTCTCTATTACATTGCCGGGGGTATTCAATTGACCGCTTAAAGAATAGGCACTTATCAATATTAACCGAAAATCCCGATTGACGTAACGCTATAAAGATTCTTTCTAGGTATTTTAGACCGGATGAAAAATCGCGGCATTTACTTATTACGTCATCAATATAAACTTGAGCTACACTGTCATTATGGGCCTTGTCTGCACTACCAGGGCTCAAAAGAAGACCAAACGCACGGTTGATGCATCTCTGATACACTGAAGGTGCATTACACAACCCGAAAGGCATAGTTTTATACTCAAATAGTCCATCAGGAGTAACGAAAGCTGTTTTTTCTATAGAATCGGCTGATACTGGTATTTGGTGAAAGCCGGAGGCCATATCTAAAGTGGTGTAGTATTGACCACCAGCCAATTGGTCTATTTGGTCAGCTATTAAAGGAAGGGGGTAATGGTCACGCACGGTGTTTGAATTCAATTCCCTATAGTCTACGCACATGCGGTCATCACCGTTCTTCTTTTTTACTAAAATAATTGGACTTGAATAAGGAGACTTACTTTCTCGAACAATATCGTTGTCTATAAGCTCTTAGATAATCATTTTAACTTTTTCTCGCTCGACTGGGCTTAGCCTATAAGGTCGTCGTTCAACAAACTTATCTGGATTCCTTAAACGTATCTCCAACTGACCCGTATTAACACGAGTTCGGGAAAAACCACGCGTAAAGATATCAGAATATTTATTGAGAAGACATAACAATTGTTCAACATCGGATTCACTGCTTAAATCGTGATTAATGTTGTCGAATAAACTGGTTGCTGATCGCATGTGCAAGACACGAGGTTGATAACATAAGGTAGCACTATTTTGAGTCACAATTACGGTTAATCCAGTTTCGCTTAAAAGATTTGCACCTATCAATACATCCGATGTCATTTCATAATCAGGCAGAATGTAAAAGTCTATCTCAACGTTAATATTATCAATGTCACATATTGTTGTTAATATGCCGAGTGAAGCTACCGGAAACGGGCCTATTCCGCGTCAATAGTGTACCGATTGTTGTCGTTTTCCAGGTAACTTATTTGCCACCGATACGCGCATAACAGAGCATTCCGCTCCGCTATCGAATATCGCATTGATAACTATATCACCTAATCGCATACGCATAGTATTCAAATTTAATTTATTCATCGTAAGAGAATTCACATTAGAAGTAATGTGTTTTTCCCGACGGTAACACGTGTCAAAAGTGTGACCAGATTTTGAGCAAAACGAACAAAACCGATTGTCATTCTGTTTAGGTACTGCCGATGAACTAGGGGTCTTTTCATTATTTCGCGTCTCTAAATCTACCGATGTATTTTTATTACGACAATCGCGAGAAGCGTGCCCGGGCTTCTTACAAAATGAACAGTAAGTAGCATTTCGATTATCGATAAAATATTTTTGTCGTTTATTTGGTGGTTGATTAGAGTTTTGATAACTGGGACGTTTAACACGAATAGAAGAAGCAACTGAAATTAACTCCGGCACTGAAGTGGCTCTGGCATTCATGAGTTCAATCCGAAGGCGGTCGTCACTAATTGTTCCTATCACCGCTTCTACCGCGTCATTATTATCAAGCTTGTCTCTAGTAACCCGTCTCCACAAAATCCATGATTGCGATAAAAACTCTGCAATATCTTTGGTGTGGTCGTAATTGTGTTCCTTGAACTTTAGCACGTCCCGCGAATAACGATTTTCGGGTTCAAAAGTAGTGATAATATTTTGACGTAATTCGTCCCACGTCGAAGTGGTGACGAGCCAATTATCAGCCCACAACTTGGCCCGGCCTTTTAGTAAGCTAGTCACTTTCATACGAATATCATAATCACAAAGTTCGTAATTAGTTTTAGCTGCAGAAATGTGATTACACCACTCGCGGACTCCAACGTTGCCATCAGGATCAAATGAAGGTAGAAATACTCGTATGTCGGTGATTTTAACCTTATCGTGTTGTTTTGACAGTCTTTCACTCATATTTTGCATCATCGTTATCATATGGGAATAAAATTCAGGTGGTACGTTACCGCCCTTTTGCTGTGATTGCTCCTCGTTGGCCGATGTACTTAATTCACGATCTCCAGCGTTGGATTGCGACAGCGCACACGCTGATACGCCCGGCGCCGTTGGTTCGCCTTCGCCTTGTTTGTCCATCTTGCCGCGCAGCTCGTTGAAAGTGAAGACTGAAAAAATAAAAATAAAAATAACGGACAGAGAGGGTATCTGGATACGCATCCCACTTCTAATGTCACAATTAAGCATGGCGTTAGATTTTTAAAAATAAGCAGAACTGCTGACCCAGTTATGGCCATCAGTTCTGCTATAACTAAAACATGTAAAGCATTCATAATTAGGCATCTACATCATAAAGCAAAACAAGTTACAAACTCTAATCTAAACCACTATAGTAAAAGGGATTTTATAAGCAGCCTTAGAGGATTTCAAATAATTAAAACACGTTAAATTCAAATAATAATAAATTTTAATCAATCTGACATAGATTCTACTTACAATGTTTAGTCTCCGAAAATCAGCAACAAAAGTGAGCTCCTCGCTCGAGTTACACCTTTTATAACCTCGTTCATTAATCACAAAAACACTACTACCGCCAAATGAATGAATTATTCTGATTTTAAACATAGCTACCGCCATAAATATTTTGACATCTTTATTATCAAAATCGACTAATTAAATTCGAGACTGATTATTTACAAACAAAATAGTTTTAAATTAATTAAACATTTTAAAGATCATAAAATGATGATTGGATAATCCTCGCGGCGACATATATATAAAAAAAAAACGAAAAACAAAAATACACACAAAATTGACAAGTAGCCACCAACGACATCCCCTTCTCGCTGGTGATGAAGAGAAAAAGGAATACATATTTCTTCTCGTTCCCGCAAACTCCTCGATATTACCCGCTCCGCCAGTCTTCATGTTCTTCCCTTACAAACCACTCACCACAATTCCGACGGACATGACACCTGGCTCGACCTAATCCTTACATCCTCCCCGCTCCTTGTTTCATCCTTTGGTCAGTATCCTGCTCCTTTTTTTTTTTTTAGGCGGGGGAATCCTCATGGACACCCGCCCTCCCGGGGAGGAGGACGGGTAGTGTCAGACTCTTACTGACTAAACACTTTGACTTTGACTGGCCTGTTGGTCTAGTGGTTAGTGACCCTGACTGCTATACCGGAGGTCGTGGGTTCGATTCCCACCCAGGACAAATGTTTGTGTGATGAGCACGATCATTTGTTCTGTGTCAGGGTGTAATTTATCTATAATATGTATGTATTTAGAACTATATAAGTATGTTTATCAGTTGTCTAGTACTCATAACACAAGCTCTGCTTAATTTGAGACTAGATGGCGTTGTGTGAATATTGTCCAACATTAAAAAAAAAAAAAGAAAAAAAAAAACATAACCGCCGGGTGACGTCGTGCCGCGTTTGATGCCGGCACGTGGATTTACATAATGTCACTACACTGTGCCGGCCGCGGGGATCCGCCGGCCGTTGAGTAGGGCCGGCGGCTCGCTTTCGCGTTTGTTTGTGGAGGCCGACGTGTAAAGAGCGTCGGCCTCCTCGCCTCGTAATGGGGTCGCACCCGTCACACCGAAATGCGACCCCCCGTCGCGGATCTGTTTTGACGGGCGATATGCACCCCCGTGCCTATCGCCCAGACCCTAGCTAGGGCGACAAGTTGCGCTCGTGCGCAGCTCGTCGCCGCCCCATTCGACGTCGGCGTATGGCGGGCGCGCTGGGATCTTCTTCCCGTGCGCGCTCCGCCGCCTCCTTCTGGGACATGACCGTCTCCTAGAAGGAGGCCAGTGCGTTCCACGCTGCGCGACTGCTGATAGCTGAAGCGACAACAGCCGGCAGCGCGGAAAGAGTAACCAAATTGAGCACCGCCAGAAGATCCGAGCGTTGCTCGGCAAAGGCCGGACATACGGCCAGAGTATGGAGTGCGGTGTCGTCGACGTCACCGCACTCATGGCACGCAGTCGACTCCTCCCTCCTGGCGACGCGGCACAGGTAATGCCCGAACGCCCCGTGCCCAGTTAGCACCTGCGTAAGATTGCTTCACAAATGGCCCGCCCCGCCGTCGGTCGTGAGAGCCGCAGCTCCCAGTTCCTAAAGGTGATAAGGCGGGCCTGTCCTTTCCATATTTCTTTCCGCCTCGGCGAGGGTTCGATGCCCCGGGACCGGAGCTCAGTGATGCGGGTGTAAATGT
>NC_039505.1:1720228-1804222 GCF_003590095.1 Trichoplusia ni
CCGCTGCCTCGCACTAGGCCACACAAGGCCAGTGTGCACGTGCCCGCGGACCGTAGTGTGACCGCTGCGCGATGCCCGGGCACAAGGCAGTGGACTGCAAGGCGCCAGCCAACTGCGCCATATGCGCCGAGCTCGGGCCGCAATACCGCCCAGCAGATGGGCAGCCGGGGATGTGCTCCCCCGGCAGTAATCAGAAAAAGATGGCCGCAATGGGGAAAGTGCCCAATTGCGGCCACATCACAGGCGCACCCTGTGAGGAGGAACGGATGGACGAACAATAATGGATAACGTCCGTCCACACTTCCTCCTCCAGGGGAACTTGAAACCACTGCGCCGGCGCGCAGGATCTGTTTCTCCAGTCGCTGGCGCAGTGGAGCATTGATATTGGAGTGGCGGCGGAGCCATACTATGTTGCCCCTCGTCCCAATTGGGCGGGGGATCTCGACGGTCCGTCGCCGTCATAAGCGCCTTGGGCGCGGACTCCGCCCCTGCATACCATCCGCAGGGGTTCGGGATATGTCGCAGTTGTTTGGGGCCGTACGCAGTGGTAGGGGTCTACTTCTCGCCAAACAGGGGTCTGGCAGAGTTCGAGTCATTTATGGCCGAGCTCGAGGCCCTTGTTCGGACGCTCTCGTCTCGCCCGGTCATCGTGCTCGGTGACCTCAACGCCAAGAGCACAGCGTGGGGGGAACCGGCAACCGACCGGCGCGGGGAACTATTGGAGGAGTGGGCCCTCGGATTGGACCTTGCCCTGCTGAATAGGGGCAGGGTCCACACCTGCGTACGGCAGAACGGAGGGTCCATCGTCGACGTGTCGTTTTGCGCTCCGTCTATTGCGGAGCGCGTTCGTGATTGGCGCGTCGAGGAGGTGGAGACGCTATCGGACCACTGATATATACGGTTCAGCGTTTCCACTCCTGGGGGACCCGGGATCCGGCGCTTTACACCGGACTCGGGAAGCCCACGATGGGCCCTACAGAAGATGGATCGAGAGCTGCTGATCGAGGCGGCCATTGTGGCCGATTGGTGCATGCCGGCGGTGTCAGGCCGCTCAATCGACGACGAGGCAGAGCTATTTTGTCGCACCTTAACCTTAGTGAAATTTTTATTCAATATTTTGATGCAATTCGCAATTTTTTAGAAACACAGCTCTGTTGCGAGCGCGGTCCGAGCCTTGTAACAATGGTGAGAGGCGCGGGCGACGGCGTTATTATCATTTTTAAGAGTATATTTCAGATTTCTCTTGTTTAATTTTTCTTCGTACTTATTATCTAAGTTGATGATAAAAAAATAATAATCCCGCCTATGGGTATTTTACGTCGGATACATTAACTGGGCTGCTTTTGTAAGACGACTAAAAAATCACCGTGTATACTTACGCAAAGTCTTACATTTTACTTTGAAACAGATAAGGCGATACAGATAAGAATAAAAGTCAAATTCTGAGTAAAATATTATGTACTTTAATATGCTAACTAAAAATAAGTAATATCACTATAAATTGTACAACTAAACTAACACTAATATTATATTTTAAAATATAGCAGTTTAAATATATGACATTGCATAATAAAGTTCTAACATGCTTACAATGCGGTCAAAATGGCCCCAAGGTAATGTGTCTATTTGATTAGTTTGAACAATTCTTTTATCATCTACTCTATTTAAAATTACTTTATTTACTTCCTGTGAATACAGTACATGTTTGCTTGACTTAATCATATTCATCTTACATTGTAAAGTAATATTTTCAAATAAAATTTCTTGTAGTTAGATATTTTCATTTTTTTTGTAATGGGTCTTGATACTCCCTTAGCTTTGTTAATCTGTGTTTTTATTGATTATTGATTTAATACAATAAAGTTTTGCTCTTAAACCTTACTCTTAAAGGCGACGATGTAATAAGTGAATTTACTCACTTATTACATCGCCGCCTAATTCATCTTTAAACAAGCCAGGAATTTTATTATTTACATTTGGAATACTGTAAGGATTATTGAAATCAAAATTACTGGTATCAAATTTTAAAATATTTTCATTCAAATCCTTATAAAAGTTTTCTGTATGTATTAAGTATAATAAACTGTCAGTGTCAGTGTAACATAGTTTAACATTTTCACCGTACTTATTTTTAATGAAATCATACTGAAAATTATACATATGTTGTTTAGCATATTCTAGTACAGCAAATCCAACATAGATGGGTCTATCTAAAACAAGTTCAGCAAGAAAATCTTCACTAAAAATACAAATACATTTTTAAGTTTGGTTTTGCAATTAGTTTCTCTGCGCCTGTTGTTTTATTTGTTCTATTTTTATGATCATTCCACTTAGTCACCAATCTAACATGAACTTGCTTTCGTTTATTTTCTATAGTTTTCCCAAATATTGAATTATTCAAAAGTTTAAAGAAATCCTTTTCAAAGGATGCCTTTGCTGATTGACGCAATTGACTATTTAAGTCTATATACTTTTTTTTAAGTTTTCTTGTTTAAATTGAAGTATGCGATGGATTTTTTCAATACAAGACCATTTTTAACACATCCTTTAAATGAATGTAATGTATAACATAGTTATACTTGTCATACAAGTTCGCAATTAACTTTTCTGTCTTTCCTCCTATGGGTATGAACTTTTCTGGAGCGAAAGGCAAGTCACTATGTAAATATTCAGGATACATTAGATCTACTTCCAAAATATAACCGTACTCAGCATCGTCAGGAATATCAAACAGACGAAAACTTACTATTTCTTGGCTTGTCATAAATTTAAAATCTGATATAGGTAATTTCCTAGTCATTGCATGTCCATAAAGATTGTTGCAGTCAAAATATAATATGTTGACGGCTATGAATCATCAAAATGAGGGAGGTAAATATTGTTGGCTTTAGCATATCGATGAGAGCATTATGCTAATCCACCACGTATTCCTTTTTCTATCATATTATACATTTCTAAATCATGAATTAATTCCAGTTGAATACCCGTGTAAAAGAGCATAGCGTCCCAACTTAAACCAGGAGAACTTACATAGTATGCAGGATCAAGCTTATAATGCTGTAGACATATATTTCTAATTTTTTTAAAAACATCACACTTTAAATATAAATCAGTATATTCACCGAGACTGCTGATATTAAAGCAACTCCAAATAGTTTGTGCATGTTCATACTCGCTATCTGTTATATGTTTCTTTTGCATACTACTATAAAAACAATGTTTCGGAGGAACTTGTGTCTCATTATATTTCTGCCATGAATCATATTTTTCGTCATCGGGAAAAAGTGATCTTAACCCTATCTTGGCAAAAAAAAACACAATTTAAAAATATTTTTTAATTATTAAGGTAGATATACAAAAAGTATTAAGAGAAAAATATTAAAAAAATCGCACATATACAGATAATGAGATCAGGTGTGTATCTTTGAAGATACATTGCCAGGTTTTAAACAAATTTTGAACTATTGTGCAAGTATCTTTGAGGATACGTTGCCCATAAAATGCACGTAGTCGTGTTATAATTTTTACTATTTATTGGCGTATATAAGGACACAAAATTATAATTATTTATCAATATGAAATTTCACAAAACAATTTCTATCCGGCTTAAATCACAAGCGTAATGAGCACTTCGAACACTTTACAGTGGTTTGACCCTTAATGCAAAATTTACACCTCCCTTTTGTGCCAAATATTGGAAAATAGCCAACCTGATCATACCTTACATCGAGTGGAGGACGAGGTGCCACAGGAGTCTGTATTATTTTTGATGGCGTAGGGCCAAAAACTTCAGAATTGGCGACAGTATCTCCGCGGCCATAGTTAAGGAGGCTTTGTACTATTTGGTACCTAAACTTTTTAAGTGATATTGTTTTGCCTGTACTGGGTCTTCTGTATAAACCCAGCTATTATTTACGCAAATATCTAAGATTTGTGATACTAAAGGCCAACCAGCGATGGCCTCTAAAATCTGTTCTATATAGAGCGACTAGCGTGTCCGCTAAATCTACGCCCCCCATATGGGCGTTTTAGTGCTTTATTATGTCTGGACAAGGAACTGCTGTTCTTCTTTTGGCAACTTTGTCGTAACCATAGAAATCTAAATAACAAGGTAATAGAAATGGCATACACCGCGGCGATCTATCGAAACGCATGTCGCCGGTGGGCGGGGCTTCAACACATTCACAGCAAATAACTACGCAATCACGCAAACATTAACATCGTGAAGACCAAGCAAACAACACTAGGCCGTACGCCTATTGCAATAAGGTTGACTTTGTCGTTGTATGGATTCACTAACTCACACAGTCATTGCATTTTTTTGCATTAGTTGTAGTGATTACGTAAACTACACTAGGGATTGACTACGGATCCGAAATATAATGAAAGACGAAATTATGAGTGACAATGTTTTTTGTTGTATTCTTCTATGGATTACATTATAATACTAGCTTTTGCCCGCGACTTCGTTCGCGTGTAATAGCGACTTTCGGCAGAAAAGATAGCTGTGTCCGCGAATCTGTTAGCGTGTAACTCCTTCTGTTATTAAGTTAATGTATTGGTAATATTGTTTAGATCACGTTTACATGAGGCTTAAACTATATTGGAAGTTGTTTAAATTGGAACGTAAAATTATTTGGTATAATGGGTATTCTTCACCGCAACCTGTTAAAATTTGAGCCTTGATTATATTTTGTTGCAACTGGGTTACTTTCAGTCAAGTTCCATTGCAAAGTTGTGGTGGTCTTAAATTTCGGAGTAGAATAATCGGAATGCCAATTTTTAAACAAATTTCATGAGAAGGAAGTCCGGGCATATTTAAAGAATTTAAGAATTCTATCGGGTAGGTAATTAGTGGCTTCTTGTTCATCGACCATTCTACTCCTTTTCGATGGGCCATCGTACACTCATCCCATATGAATAAATTACACTCGCGTAATACCTTAGCTTTGTCGCTATTTCTTGAAACACTACAGGTTGGACTTTCCGTGCGATCTAAATCAATTGGTATTTTAAACATAGTGTGAGCAGTTTTACCTGCTGGTAGCAATGTTGCAGCTATCCCTGATGAAGCCACGGCAAGAGCAATTTTACCCTGGTTTCGAACGGAAGCTAATATTAATTTAGTCAAAAAGGTTTTTCCAGTTCCTCCAGGTGCATCTAAAAACCATATTGTTCCCAAATTATTTTGAACACTCTCGCACACGCGATCATAGTCTGAACGTTGTTCTGCAGTCATCATTGGGACACCGCTTTCTAATGTCGTCAGCAGTTCCATTGGGTTGTTACCAATCTCTGCGGAATATTCCCTATTAGTAACCTCTCCGACTGAGGTTGGTGTTGGCAAACCATATTCACATAGTAATTTACCGCCTACTGCTGTTAAGTCATCCTGAAGAGCCAATAAACAGAGATTTATGGCAAGATCACGGACATTATCATTAGTTGTGCCTTCATCATTGTGAGATATATTCCTAAGAAAGTCTTCTGCAATTTTATCTTTATTTTTTTCCCATAATTGTATAGCATCTGACAAATTACAAAATTTTAGTAATGTTACAAATAAATGGCGTAACCGTCGTGGATTATCACTAATACAGGATTCTGCTAAAGCGTCATCCCAATGCTGATCATATTCAAGCAAATGACGCGCTTGGCAAGCTTTTCTAAAATCTATAAATGAGGTTGGTCCTCGCACTGTGTGTAATAATAATCGCAAATAGAAACACTCAGCGTTGTTAGGATGAACGGTATACACTCTACCAAGAACATGTTCTTTGAAAATACCTGACTCGCCACCTACAGGCCTGCCACGGCGTCTCCGATCAAAGACACCTCGTTGCATATTGTAGGTATAATACGATGGAACTTCCTCATACAAAAGAGATTTTGCAAAATCATCAGTTTGGCAAAGTCGAAAGAATGCTAATAAAGTTGTTTGTCTAGGGTTCTCTAATCGTTCTGTAACATTTTCGGCGTTGCAATATATAAGTTGACCGCCTTCAAGATGAACATCTAGATGAGTCACAGGTGGATATCTTTCGTGAATGTTGATACTTAAGATCCGCCACACAGCTTCTGAAGAACTAATATATCTGCCTGACTGAAGTCAGTAATTTCGTCATGTTCATTTCTCAACGCAAATCTAGCTTGGTCACTGCCCTTATTAATGTACTTACAAATATATTTTATTGACTCTACACTATTACACATTTCAACATTTATGTGAGTTTGAAATGTTCTAGACAACACAGGCGAATACGAAACGACCCACCTATTATCAAAAGTTACCTGTTGTCTAGACACTCGTTTTTCAACAGTAAAACCACCATTGTCTCTTGAACGACGACGATATAATGGGTATCCATCATGTCCTGTTACAGTTTCATCCACTAAGCATTTTAGATATCTTTTAGTGCAACGACCGTCTTGCATGCAAGGAGAATTCCCGTTAAATGCACCACATGGACCATGTACCATATGGGTTTTAACAATGTCGTATAGCACGCGATCTGCAATCGGACTTGAAATTTCAGCACTGATTAAACTGTCTACATCATTAGGTCGAACCTCATCTTTTAACCATAGCAGGATATGTGCGTGAGGTAAGCCGCGTTTTTGCCATTCAACACTATACATATAACACAATACTTCTCCAAAAATGTTATCTTTGGTAAGTAGATCTATCATTAATTTTAATTTTAAATGAAAAAACTCTTGCGATGATATCATGGCGGTCATGCGGTGCTTGACCCTCAAGAAGCTCCCGAGTGATTTCATCACACTTAGGATTGGCAGTTACAGTAATAAATAAGTCAGGACATCCATATTTTCTTACGTAACAAAAAGCATCTTGAGTACGTTCGTGCATGTACCGTGGACCACCAGTAAAAGAAGAGGGTAAAATAACTAAACGGCCCATATTCACCGTATCATTATATTGCTGCATGGCGTCGCGAAGGTGTACGTATTCTTCAGCGCGTAGCTGCCTTTGATTAGATCGTATGTAAACTAACCTTTCGGTTTCAATTTTTGCGTACATGTCAACAATAAACTGATTGAATAAGCCACGAAAACGTTGAAAGTATACCAACCTATTCCGTCTCACTTGCAAGTGGTAACAATAAAATTGAAGGCATGAAATCTTTTTATTATAATTAGGTGCACCTGTATGCGGATCCGTTTGGTATAAAACAAAATTATAACCATCTGCCCCTCGACAGTATACCAAAGAATATTGCAAACTGTCATAAGCCCTGTGGGTTTCGTATATACGTTGCAAACGATTGTCTCTGGACCGGATAACAATATCACGCCTATCACGTTCTTGGTCGACCAATACCACAGCAACTTCATTTGTGGATGGAGCTTTATAACGCCTAGGACGTTCCTGAGTTGGACGCCTTTCGGCATTTATAACAATTTTATAATTGCTATCATCATATCGAGGAAGAGCTTCTAGTGCCGATTTGAAACTGCATACATATGAATTAACCTGATGCTACATGTCTTGAAGTTGTGAAATTAGTTCAGTATTTAAATTCGGGAAATATTGATTTCTTATATTCGACTGTTCGTTGTAGTCGGATACAAAATATATTTGAAGAAACTTAGGTTGGTTTTCAGGCAAAAGGGATCCTATCAAATGGTAAACATGACCTTGTACCTTAAAAGTAGGCATGAAAGGACCTTTTGAGATTTGTTGAGCACCAAAGGATGTCATTTGAAACGCACTATTATAAGTGCGAATATTGTCTAAGAACTGTTTAGATTGCACATGTTCCCCTAAAAGTAGTGATTTCAATGGTTCCGGCGGGTCTGCGAAAGAAGGCAAATTTATTTTGCCTCCAGAACAACAGAAACACTACAAAAAACACAAACTACATTTTGCACATACATATTGCCCATGAAAGAAGATGATCTGTAATCAATTGCGAGGTTATAAGCAAACCCACTTTTATATTTGTCGGACCACGCCACCGAAATTCTAGATTGATCAGCTATGTGTAAATGTAAGTTATTAAGACTATGTCGAAATCTGTTTGAGGTAAGACGGGCCTCTCGCGGTTCGTCCGTTTCAAGATACCGAATATTTTCGATTCTTAATCTTTCATTAGACAAACTTATTAATCGATCTTGTCTCAAAGAATTCTAATGTTCGCGTACCGACTTTATTCGTTGTACATGCTCATGTTCATCTTCAAGCGATCGTATAATATTATGGTGCACCCTATAATTTGTGAAACGGTCTTCATATTGGGAAAAAGTTTCAGATTCTCGAGATAAAATATGACGTTCGCGATCAGCTGTAAGCCGTAGTTCCCTTTCAGTGAAGGTTTCTGACTCGCGAGACAATGTATGACGTTCTCGGTCAGCTGTGAGCCGTAGTTCTCGTTGTGAAGCAGTTTCAGCTTCTCGGGATAACACATGTTGTTCTCGGTCAATAGTAAGCCTAAGTTCTCGTTGAGAAAAGCTTGGAGACGCACGTGATGTAGCTCGTCTCGCTCTGTCAGCTGCTAATCGCATCTCTCTCTCTGGAGAGCTTGCATTGGCTTGAGAAGTTGAGGCACTACTCTCATAGAGTTTAATCGATGTGCTCTTTCCTCTGCTGATTCTTGAGAACGCGTATTTCTCATCCTCTTAGCATCTCTCAAATTTCGAGATAAAGATGGTCGTTTTTAGGTGGCATTTTGTATTTTTAATTAACGGTATATTAAATATAATTAAACACTACCAAGGTAACTAATATTCGTATCTACTATTATTTCAACTATAAATAAATAGAATCTAAACTACTAATCTAATAAAACACTCCAAAAAACTAATATTCGTATCCACTATTACTTCAACTATCTATACTAATATATAAAGCTGAAGAGTTTGTTTGTTTGTTTGTTTGTTTGAACGCGCTAACCTCAGGAACTACTGGTCCAAATTGAAAAAATCTTTTTGTGTTAAATAGATCATTTATCGAGGAAGGCTTTAGGCTATAAATAATCACGCTGCGACTAATAGGAGCGAAGATACAATGGAAAATGTGAAAAAAACAGGGCAGGTATAATCTATACTAATATATAAAGCTGAAGAGTTTGTTTGTTTGTTTGTTTGTTTGAACGCGCTAATCTCAGGAACTACTGGTCCAAATTGAAAAAATCTTTTTGTGTTAAATAGATCATTTATCGAGGAAGGCTTTAGGCTATAAATAATCACGCTGCGACTAATAGGAGCGAAGATACAATGGAAAATGTGAAAAAAACAGGGCAGGTATAAATCATACCTTATATCTTCTACCCACGGGGACGAAGTCGCGGGCAACAGCTAGTAAGGAAATATAATGAAAACTACTAATGTAATTAAACACTACCAAAAAACTAATATTCGTATCTACTATAGCTGTTGCCCGCGACTTCGTCCCCGTGGGTAGAAGATATAAGTTATGATTCATACCTGTCCTGTTTTTTTCACATTTTCCATTGTATCTTCGCTCCTATTAGTCGCAGCGTGATTATTTATAGCCTAAAGCCTTCCTCGATAAATGATCTATTTAACACAAAAAGATTTTTTCAATTTGGACCAGTAGTTCCTGAGATTAGTGCGTTCAAACAAACAAACAAACTATTAGTATAGTATAGAGTATAGATTTTAACTAACCATTCAACCATGTGTCTTAGAACTTTAATGCTAATCATAGAATGATGTGAACTGGCACTCTGAATAAATGCCAGCATGTTTTCTATTCGGATTAACTCGCTTAAGATTTCATCTAGATTTTCTGTAATAATGGTGTAACGTTGCGTCTATGGCCAGCTTACTAATAGTCTATGGACGCGGCGACAGTGGTCCACCCTAATGCCAAAACGTCAAAATGAGAGAGGCTACGTCACATTCCTTCTCGATCGCGATAACTGGCGGCTGCTGCCACGACTACTAAGATGTAATTATACCTCAATCTTGGGTGAGTTTCTGTATATATTGCTAAACTAAGTGTGTGCCGTGTACGGGATAGCCTACGTCATATTAATTTCACATGATTAATCCTATTCTGCTTGTTCTGTCTCGCTTGCCTTGGCCACGCGGTCTTAGGTTATCCCATGCATGCAGGCTGCGTTGCCCTTGTTCTCAATAGTGTTAAGTGAGTACTCAGTGTGCCTTCAGCTGTTACTAGCCTCCTGCCACTCCCTTAAAGGCTAAAATGAGCTTTGGATAGTGTAAGCACTTTATTGCATCAGCCTTGAGCACGTGCCATTGCACCCATCTGCCTTGTAAACCCCTGCGATGTGTGAGCTTTCCCTTTCCCTGCCTCTGTGGTGCCCTGGGACCACTAGGGCAGCATCCACATCGCACGCGGGCCAACATCTTCGGCACCGCTAACCTACGCACCTCTATGCACGGGATTTCCAGGGATCACCCTACGGGTTGCGTCACCCTACGGGTTACCGCCGTCCCACTACTATCTGCGGGTCCCGCTCTCCAGCCGGCAGCTAAGCATCTACTGGTGGCCGCGGCGGTTGTCACGCCAGCGACCCCAGCTTCTGGGCAGCTTCAGCCAGCTTCCGTGCAGCTTCAGCCAGCTTCCCTGCAGCTTCAGCCAGCTTCACCCAGCTCACCGGGCACCCTACGTGGACCCCCAGGGACGGTACCCCCTTACTCATATAAGAGCGAGAACTGAATTACCTGTGCCACAAACCCGCGACCTAGCCGGACCTAACCTTATTAAAGACCTGTACGAGACCTACCTCTTGTTTTCTTTCTCCCTTTTAGTTAACTGTCCGCACAGCCTACCTGTGCGGCCCTCACCGATACAATGGTTACTGACCGAATTTTGCATGTGCTCTTCTTTAGGTAGTTACGTCAGTGCTGGTAGTGATTCTCCACCGGTCCCTCTGCGTGACAGAATCGTCTCTGCTTTCTCCTGCACTCCTAATAACCTCCACCTAATCCACATTAATGCCCAGAGTGTTCCCGGACATTATAATGACCTTCTAGCATCTATTAGCAGTGAAGATATCGATGTGCTGTTTATTTCGGAATCCTTTCTAAAACCTTCACTCCTTTCCACCCAATATGCTCTCCCAGGCTTTGTGCTGATCCGCAATAACCGGACTGGCAATGGTGGTGGCGGTGTGGCTATGTATCTCCGTGCTGATATACCTTATAAAATAATAATTTCTTCTCCTAATTTGTACTCAGAGTCAGATGAGTATCTCTTTGTTGAGATTATAGTCCACCACACCAAAATGCTTTTAGGCTTAGTTTACTGTCCTAATCTTCATATTAATTACTTTAACACTCTCGAATCCCTCCTGCACGATTACTGTTCCCTTTACGACCACTTAGTCATAATGGGCGACTTTAATACCTGCCTTTTAAAACGTGACAATCGTTGCCTTAAGTTGCAATCGCTTCTGTCTTCCTTTAATCTCGACATTCTACCTTTTTCTCATACACACTTTGCTCCTAACTGCAAGGGGTGGAGTTAGGAGCAAAGTGTGTAGGACTCTTCTTGACCTTATGATAGTTTCTTCCCCTAATGTTGTTTCTGCTCACGGACAATTTTCTGCTCCTTTTTCCTACCACGACCTCATTTTTATGTCGTACCGTATCCGCCGTCCAAAAATTAAACCTCGATATCTAAATCTACGGAATTATAGTTGCTTAGACCTCCAGGCGTTGAGAAGCGATGCTGAGACGATGGACTGGTCACCACTATTATTATCTGAAACCATTGACAGCACTGTATCGTGTTTTAATACCAAGGTCATTCATTTAATCGACAGACACGCTCCCAAGCGTCGTATTAAAGTCAAGCATGATCCTGCTCCCTGGGTTAATGCGAGCATTAAGGAGGTCATGGCTAGCAGAGACCGGGCTAAGGGCAGATACAAGCGGAGACCATCCGATCACAATCTGGCCGTCTACAAATCTTTAAGAAATCGCTGCAATCATCTGTGTCAAGATGCAAAGAGGCGCTATTTCCACGATTCTCTCAAAAAACTGTCACTCAATCTGATGTGGAAAAATCAGTCTTAGCGACGATCTCTGCTCGAGGATGATTACACCTATTCTACCGCAAATACTGCCCATCCTCACCTACATTTTTAATTTATCCATCTCTTCCTGCACCTTTCCTTCCGTTTGGCGTTCATAATTCCATTGCCCAAGTCTTCCAACGCTTCTACAGTTTCACAATTTAGACCTATTTCTATTCTTCCTTTCCTTTCCAAAGTCCTCGAGCATATTGTACATAGCCAAGTTTCTACTTTCTTAACAATTAACTCTCTTTTTTCCCCTTTTCAGTCTGGGTTCCGCCCGGGCCACAGTACTGTCACTGCCCTGATTAATGTCACTGATGACATCCGCCTAGCTATAGAGGACAAGTGCCTAATGGTACTTGTTCTTCTGGACTTCAGCAGTGCATTCAATTCAGTTGACTATGACGTACTTTTAGGGGTACTCAAATCCATTAACTTCTCTTCTTCTTCTACAGCCTGGTTCTCTTCCTATCTTCGGGGCCGTTCGCAGTATGTCCGCCATGAAGATACCTTATCTGATTGGTGTGACCTCGCTGCCGGCGTACCTCAGGGTGGCGTCCTCTCTCCTTTATTATTTAGCATCTTCATAAACTCCATCACGGGAGTAATTACTTCTAGTTTCCATCTTTACGCAGACGACTTGCAAGTATATCGACATTTCCTACCATCCGATGCTGATGCTGCCATCTCCGCCATGAACCATGACTTGGCAAACATTAGTTCATGGGCTAAGTCCTATGGTCTAAGATTAAACCCAGTTAAGTCGCAGGCGTTGATCATCGGCAGCCGACATCAGCGCAATGCTCTCAATGTAAACAGACTCCAAAAGTTATATCTTGATGGTGTCCCTATTCTTTACTCCGATACAGCCAAAAATCTAGGTGTAACAATCGACTCCAACTTATCATGGCGTACGCACATTAATGATGTTAGTAGCAAAGTTCATCATGCTTTTCATTCCCTCAAAAGCTTGCAGTTTTTTCTCCCAATAAAAACTAAAATTTCGCTGGCACAAGCTTTGATCCAGCCGATAATTGATTATGCCGATGCCTGCTATTTAGATGCTACCGAGGAACTATTAAACAAACTTGAGCGCTTGAAAAACTTGTGCATACGTTTTGTTTTCGGGCTACGTAAGTACGACTACGTCTCCAACTTCCGCAAGGATCTCAAGTGGCTCCCGATCCGACTTCGCCGGAACACTCGGATATTATGTCTCCTATTCAACATCCTACATAGTCCTCAATATCCATCCTATCTGCGAGAGCGTTTCTCTTATGTTAAGCCTCCTGACGCTCCGTGTCGATCCCACCTCAAAACCCTCCTTAAATTCCATCCTCACAGCACGGACTTTTACTCCTATTCCTTTTCTGTGCATGCAGTCCGACTCTGGAACTCACTGCCGCCTGCCATACGAAATTCTCCTTCTATTTCAATATTTAAGAGACGAGTGAAGGAACATTACCTGTCCTCTTAATTTATGTTGTTTTGTTTCTTTTTTTTATATTGTTTTTCTCGTGTCACTATCTAGTATGTTTTATCTATATTTTTATCTTTGCTCTCCTATTCCTTTTCCTTTAACCTTAAATAGTATATATTATTGTCTTATTATTCTCTCTTGTAAATTTGTGCACCTATGTCTATATTTCTAATTTTCTTCTCCTTTCGCAGGTCTGCTGGAAGAGATTTCTTATAGAAATAAGCAGTACCTTTGTACATGTATTTTCATATCCCATATTTATGTGAATTTTCCGTGTACATGAATTGTTAAATAAATAAATATTTTATAAGATCAGCATCTTTGAAAGCATTTTTACCTAACAATAACTGCAATGTTTCATTAATCTTAACTTGATTTTTTACTAATTGTGCAATAATGTTAGAATGCTGGAGTATCCATTCCTTGCTCAAACTAATGTGGTTATTTAATTCTTCAGTAATTTTATAATTATTGTCCTTTAGATTTTTCGTATCTAATTGCATCTATCATATCTAATTGCATCCGAATAGTCTAAATTTCCGGTAACACTTTTAATTATGGAACCTAAACCGTCAAAGAGACCTCGCTTTACACGACCTGGTTTTAACGACTCTAAATGATGTACAACACTTAACAATTTATTAGATACGTAATCTATTTGAAGTTCATACAGCGAGTATGTGTTATTATCTAACTTTTGCTGGAAACTATCCAATTGATTTTGTAACAGTTTAATTTTATCATCTATGTCTCTAAGTTGTATATATTGTATGAAGGTATGGTAATAAGTTATACGTTTCGTAGCTCCAAGCCGAAAAGGTAATATTCCTGGGCCATCGTCCAGGCTTTCGAGTGTTATCTTCTGATTTGTTTCCTGGGTTGCTATCAAACGAGCAGTCAGGACCAGTAGCACCCTGAAACAATTGGGCGCTTTAGGGACTCTTTTCAGCCGGCTTTTAGCAACGGGGCCTCGCTTTTTCGATGTATAAATATGTATTGGCAAGTCAGCTAGTACAGTATCTTGAGTATATCTAGGAGCTACGACGGCTGACGACTTGCTAAGGGGTTACTAACAATAATACGCTGTTGGAGTTGATACTCGACCTCGGGTTCGCGATTTTTGTTACGATTTTCTATAATATTTGCACGGTTAGTAGTTGAAAAATAGGGACATTTTAATCTTCTATTCATATAATCAGATCTGTTGTCTAGGTACTTATAGTTATTATATTTTATGTATGGAATAATGTTCTAACCTGATCTGATCTGTTTTCTGTGGGTATTTCTTGGTCTTTATATTTTATTTTTGAGTAATATTCTAGCCTGATATGATCTGTTTCTTGATCATACCTAATATTTAACGGTTAAATTAAATGTTAATGCGAAATCTTCATTTAAACTAAAACAAAAAAAAACCAGACCGGAACAAATATCAACTATGTATG
Source organism: Trichoplusia ni (assembly GCF_003590095.1). Lineage (NCBI taxonomy): Eukaryota > Metazoa > Arthropoda > Insecta > Lepidoptera > Noctuidae > Trichoplusia > Trichoplusia ni. The sequence goes on from NC_039505.1 coordinate 1,735,186, forward strand.
GGAATTGAACCCACAGCACTTCGTCTTTGTGGTTGAAGAACGTGTAATTTTGCATTTGATTGTGTTGTGATCAGGTCTTAACCACTAAGCCAAACGTGTCGTCAAATATGTAACAAAATATCGGACTACTTTATGCCCTTTGTTTACTTTAACGATACGCATGTTGTATGACATCATTAATTATTCATTCGATGCACTTCCTTATATGGTTTTCATTGTATTCGCTTAGTCAATACTTTTGATTCAAACATCTGTTTGAAAATTAAACCATGAACTGTGGGAATTACTGTATAATCGACCTTTAATAAATAAATAACTCAAGAAAATATTTATATAAAAAATTTATTAGTTACTTAGAGTTTTTTACAGTTTATACACCATTTATTTAAACAGAGAACGTTTTTCAAAGCACATACTGAATCATGATAAATACAACAATACAGATCATGCGAGTTTTCATATTCTTTATATAGGTTTAATAAACTAGGACAACCTTCATCTTCTAAGTTATTAATATTAGCACTATTTACAATGTTTCTTAACCACGACACTTTTTCTGAACCTTTGACATAAACACATTTATCTCTTAAAATATTTATAGCCAAATTCTGATAATTTGAGTAAGGCACAATTCCTTCATTCCACTGTATCTTTTTATTGCGCTCAATCCAACTTACTTGTCGCCGTTCTTGTTTAGTCAAATCGTAAAATGGGAATGGAGGTTTTATTAGAAATACCTGTATTTTTTTATCGCATAATATCGCAATCTCCTTTATTATAAATTCATTAACTTCTGTTTTAAAACTGTTGTATTTTAATGAAAAATATTTAAAATATACTTAATTATTTTATTTAACTTTGAGACGAAACTTTTAACAATGTTAGCGCTAGTGACATCTACAGAGTATATATATAATGCGTAGTGCTGCCTACCACCACAGACTAACAAAAAATAGTGAAGGTAAGAATTTACATTACAACACTCCTCCTAAATTAATACCTTCCAATAATACCTTGACAAAGCTAAATTAAAAAAAAACTTGTTAGGCAAACACTACTGATCAAGAACTATTTTAATTGCATGACAACTTTTTCATTCCTAAAATTTTGTTATCATAGAGATAAAAATCTCTAAGATAACAAAATTTTATTTTACACAAAGGCTTGGTGAAAATATCTGCATATTGCTCATCACTGCATACATAGTTCAAATTTATTACAGTATCATAGTACCTTTCTTTAATGAAATGAAACTTAATGTCAATATGTTTACACCGTTTGTGAAAGTTTATGTTTTTAATGACACTAATAGCACTTTGATTTTCTAAGTTCAAGCACACAGATTTTTGTTTAAACGCACCAATATCACATAGCAACTGCTTGATCCACATAGCCTCTTTTGTAGCAGCACAGGCTGCCATGAATTCGGCCTCAGTAGTAGAGAGTGCCACTGTCTCCTGTCTCTGACAGGCCCATGTCACTGCTGCACCATTTTTAATAAAAACATATCCTGTGACTGAACGTCTCGTGATATGTCGTTGGCGAAATCAGCATCACTGTAGCCTATCACAGTATTAGGCTCTGACATTGGCGTGTAGCATAGACCATATTCTTTGGCCTCTTTTAAATATTTGTAAATTTTCTTCACAGCATTCCAATGAATGTCAGTGTAAGAATTTAAAAAGCGACTCACCAGGCTCACTGCATATGAAATATCTGGTCTGCTTACTGTAGCGAGGTGCATCAATGATCCAACTGCCTCCCTGTATGGAATGTCTTTCTCCATTTCTCCTTCTCCTTTTTCCAATTTTGTATGTGGATCAACTGGAATGCTGTTCGGTTTACAATCATTTAGATTAAATCTGTTTAACAATTTCTCAATATAGTTGGTCTGATGAATGAAAATATACTTGTCACATTTTTGGATTTCCATACCTACAAAATTTCTGAGTGCACAAGTTTTTACTTCAAATATTGACTGTAAGTCATTAACTAATTCTTGCAATGTTGATCCATCTTTAGAGAATATTAGTCCATCATCAACATATAAACAAAGGTAACATTTTGCTCCATTAATAGTTCCAACATACACACACTGATCAACTTTACTGTTTACCAGCCCAAATTTCTTTAAAACAGAATCAAATTTAGAATTCCAACATCTGGGAGCTTGCTTCAAACCATAAAGAGATTTGTTCAGTTTACATACCTTATTGGCATCACAGGACAGGCCCTCGGGTATAGTCATGTAAATGTCTTCTTCAAGCTCACCATATAAAAATGCTGTTTTAATATCCAACTGTAGTATCTGAAGATTACGTTGGGCTGCCTCTGAAAGTAAAAGTATGGAATCGTATGGAATCGTACCTGACGGTTGGCGCAAATGTTTCTTCATAATCAATGCCTTTTGTTTCTGAATAACCTTTTGCACAAAGCCGAGCCTTGTATCGTGGACCTGAAGGTTCTTCTTTAATGCGAAACACCCATTTACAGCCAATCAGTTTCATATTAGGTGTTTTGTCCACTAAGGTCCATGTGTTATTCTGATGATGAGAATCAAGTTCTTCCTGAATTGATTTTGCCCATTTTGGAGAATCAATTGACTTCAATGCTCTGTCATAGCTGTCAGGAACCACATTTTCTCATAATTTGTCTTCATAACACAGGTAAGAATTTTTATTTGATTTCTGAGCATCACGGTGCTGTGTTCTTGTTCTCACTGTTATATTTCTTTCAGGTGAAGATTCTATACTTTCATCAGGGATGTAATCGCTGTCTAATTGTGATTCATTTTCTGTCACACTGCTAAATGAGTCATCACTTAAAATTTCTTGAATATTTTCTTCTATCTGACTTCTATTGCTTTCATTTGAAGTTAATTCAACTGGTACAAAATCTCTTTTTACTGTTGACTCTAAAAACATTGCATCTTTGCTTTTTATGACTTCTTGAATTAAGTGAAATAAACCGGAATCCTTTAGAATGTTCACAGTAGCCAATAAAAATTATTTTTTGTGATTTCGAATCGAACTTCTTTCTCTTCTCTCTTGGTAAATGTACCATTGCCTCACATCCAAATGTACGCATATGGCTGACATTGGGCTTCTGACCAGTCCACATCTCTTCTGGTGTTTTATATGTCAGAGATTTTGTCGGAGAGCGGTTGACGATGTAAGCTGCTGTTAATATTGCTTCAGCCCAATAGATTTTAGGTAAGCTGGCATTTAGCATCATACATCTGGCTCTTTCTACCAACGTCCTGTTCATTCGTTCAGCTGCACCATTCTGTTCTGGTGAGTAAGGAGTGGTGGTTTGATGTATTATGCCGGCATCTTTGAGAAACTTTGAGAAGCTTTCATTGACATATTCAAGTCCATTATCTGATCTGAGAATTTTGATACTTCTGTTTAACTGATTCTCAGCTTGCTTTTTAAACTCCTTGAATTTTTCTAGGACTTCTGATTTGTTGTGCATGGTGTACACAAATATCTTCTTTGAGTAGTCGTCGAGGAATGTCACAAAATATTTGGATTTTCCCAGAGATTGAGTTTCCATCGGTCCACAGACATCCGAGTGTATCAATTCAAGTAGGTATTTGCTCTGAGACCCTTGACTCTTGAAAGGCAGACGTGTTTGTTTTCCTTCCTGACACGTTATACACTTGACATTAACTTTCTCTTTACTTAAGTTCAAATCTGCAGTAATTTCACTCAATTTCTTCAGGCTTTGGAAATTCAAATGACCCATTCTCTGATGCCACAAGTAAGCATCTTGCTCAATAACATCTGATATGCATGCATAGCCTCCAGGCATGTTCAGTCGGTACATATTATTTATTAAGCATGCTGTTGCCACTATGACATTATTTTGATCAAGGATAGCACACCCATTCTTATTGAATTTCACTTGTCCACCATTATTTAGAATCTGAGAGACTGATAGTAAGTTTGTAGCTAGTTCAGGCACGTGTAGCACATTTGTAAGCAGTATTTCATTTTCTTGACCTCTATTATTATAAACACTCAAGCATACATTTCCAGAGCATTGCACAGGCAGTGTTTTATTATTTGCAACTTTAATATTATTAATGCGTGGAGTTATTATGTCTTGAAGCGAATTGTAATGTCTGGTCATATGTGCAGAAGCGCCAGAATCAACATACCATGCATCAGAGCACTCTGATGAAGCCACAAAAACAGCAGCATAAGAACCGTTTTGTTTATATCCATTCTTCTGATTCTTGTTCGGTTTAGCTGATTTACACTCAGGACTTTTATGACCATATTTGTTACACGTATAACATCTGGGGCCTTTAGTATATTTTTTATTTTTATTGTTATATTTCTGACTTGTTGCAAAGGCGGAGTCACTTTCTGTTTGTTTGACATCTTGCAATATTTTTGACTTGACTGAGTCAGAAGTGATCTTCATGCCTGAACACTCAATGGCTATGATCATTGGCTTGTAGTTTTCAGGTAGTCCGGAGAGTAAAAGTGTGCCTAGCCACTCATCATCTACTTGAAAGCCAATGTTCCTCAACTTATGTGCCGTCGTCATTATTTTACTGACGTACTCCTCTACATTTAGACATCCAGCTAGCGTGGTATTGCACAAGTCTCGTAGCAGACCAACTCGGCGTGTCAGTCCGGAATCATCGAAAGCGCGAGATAAATTTTCCCAAACTTCTTTCGCAGTGCTTGCTTCTTGTATGTGAATGTAGTTCACGGGATCGACGAGAAGTATGATTTTTGTTCTGGCTTTGGTAACCAGTTTTTTGTCAATCGCGGTACTTGACTCGCGTTCCACACATTGCCACAACTCTTCATGTTGTAAATATGTTTTAACCGCAAAACGCCACGTAGCATAATTATCACGGCCTGTTAATTTGTCAATTAATGCCAGTCAATTACTTGAAGACATTTTCAATCGTACTTTGCGAAATATTTTCTGCAGTAAAACTGAGCACGTTGCGTTTGCAGGTTAGAATTTTTGCAATACGGATTTTCACACAGATTTTAGCAACTTTTTGCACTGATTCTATTTGTTGGACTTTCTGGGCCCATAACCTGTTGTATTTTAATGAAAAATATTTAAAATATACTTAATTATTTTATTTAACTTTGAGACAAAACTTTTAACAATGGTAGCGCTAGTGACATCTACAGAGTATATATATAATGCGTAGTGCCTACCACCACAGACTAACAAAAAATAGTGAAGGTAAGAATTTACATTACAACAAAAACCTTGAACATCTACAATAGCAGTCATGATAGCCTGCGCACAATATTACTTAAAGGTTTGTATTCCACAAGTCGATCGTTAATAATTAAACAATAAGCAGTTGTGTTATCTGGTATCAATGTTGAACACTCAAATTCCAACCTTACGTCTACCGGGCCTGTTTTTAAACAGTCATTTTGCCTTGAACAATCTATGATAAAAAGTGGTGCTTTTTCTTTAACATCTTTCAGATCAAGCAAGGGATCGACTGGGCTGCTATAATACGACTGACGAAATTTCACATACATTTCATATAATATACTGTACTTGTTTTCGGAAAACTTTAAACCTAAAGGTTCATAAGGGTAATACTGAGAATTCAAAAATAGCTTTACGTTTGTCATATCACAATGATTAAATACTGAGCTGTCTTTTGATTTATTACTTTTTCTATTAACCTGCAAGAATGCTTTGTGGTTTTAGGTAGTAAAGGTATCATATAAATCCCAATTTCTAAAAGCCATCTGAATAGGTTTATCTCTTTCTAAATGCTTTAAAAGTGTTAAACGTTCTCGATCTGAAACTTTTATATGTGGTACTCTCCACTGAACCCTTTGTATATCTATTTGAAGCTGAACGACTTCATCAGTAAGAATAATACTATTTAAATTAGAATTACTCCCATTCAATATAAGTTCGTGTTTACAATTAATCACAATTTTATTGTAATCCTCTGCAAACCCTAAAATCTTATTTAAAGGCACCACAACGCTAAAATGCCCATCACTTTGGAACCCGTTTAAATTCCAACACCATAATGCAGCAACTTTACTTTCTGCTTCATTTAATGAGATGTAAGACTTTATTGTTGATGTTATTCCGGATTTTTTTTATGCGATCTATTTCAATTCCATTCATTTCGTATCTGATGTCTTGAAACAAATACATAACAGGGTTATTAGTGAACGTAACGACGACGACGACCTCCGTGGTCGAGTGGCGTACGCACCGGTTTCAAGGTGTCGCTAGCTCTGAGGTCCCGGGTTCGATCCCCGGTCGAGTCAATGTAAAAATTCACATTTCTACATTGTCTCGGGTCTGGGTGTTTGTGGTACCTTCGTTGTATCTGAATTCCATAACACAAGTGCTTTAGCAACTTACTTTGGGTTCAGAACAATGTATGTGATGTTGTCCGCATTTGTTTGTTTGTTTGTTTTGTAACAGTTTTCTTGATCGGATGCCCATCCTTTCCGAACAGCTTTGTCTGACCTTCGATGTAGATTGAACTTCCTGATGGTAGCACGTATATATCTTGCTGATGTATGGGGATTCTGATTTCATCGTTTTCTCTAAAGCTGTTATTATAGGGATTGTATGAATGGACTTCATAGCTTTCGATTAAACTATCAAAGTGTGATAAATCGGTAATCTGTAGTATACTCATACTTTAAACCCTAATACTTTAAGAAAATCTTTATTTGATTTAGTCAATTTCCTCACGTTTTTCTTACGTCTGTGCACCTTAATGGTCGTTGATGGAATAGGACGTTTTATTTTCTACAATCCTAACAGATATGGATGAAATTATATTTTTGTTCACTGGGAAGTAAATAACATTCTGAGGTATTTCTTTGTAGTCGCGACCTGGAGCAGTATCAGATATAAATTCATGAATAAAATGAGTCGGTAATCCGTTGTAATATGAACCGTGCACAAGATCACACTCGATTCTGATTGCAGCTGTTAAACTGCTGTTATTATCGGGCACATTTGGTCTTGGTTTTAATACTGAAAAGTATAGTAAACCGCACTCGTATTGATCAGATAAATGAAGAGGTGGTTGGAAATACGAGACCAGTTCTGATTTATTTCCAGAGATGGTAACCGTAGTAGACATGCTTGCATACTGAACTCTTTTATATGATCCTGTTTATTTTATTTCTTATTTATACTAAAAAATCTTTAAGAAATTTAAACAAGATGTCCACAATTGAAGGGGTGATCACGTTGTATATTTTCATAATTATATTGAATGTTAGAACCTACATATTTAATAAATTCCTTTGGAGGTTTAAGATTTCCATAACTTTCAAAATACTCAACATAATCATTATATTTTGCATAAGCTACCCAATGAGAACCAGGATTTTTAGAACTATCTAAATTAATAACTCCACATTCTTTTTTATAAGGACATTTAGGGAGCTCATCTCTCATAAAGACACCTCTAAAATAAGGAATTCTATTCCCATACTTTAAAATGTCAAAGTTAGTTAAGGCCCGATTGGGTAGCCGATATCTTAGTTTTTTTCTTTTGATACGAAAATTCCAAGGCTGCCTTTATGTGGTTTAAGGTGTAGTCCTTTCCCAATACGAAGAGCTTCCATTTTTTCATTGTGTCTCCTCGATTCCTCATACAGCTTTTTAGCCATTTTGTATTCATTTATGGTTTTAGCAATACCAGCTGCACCGCCTGCTAAAGCTCCCGCCGCTGATAATCCAGCAAAAATAGGGATCAGAGGTAATACTCCCCCAGTTTTTGGAATAGGAATAACACGGGGGAGCTTAATTGATGAATCATCAGCTAATTCTCTGGTAGCGGCAATAGCTAATTCTATAGCCATTTTCTTGCTCTTAGGTTTTAATTTTTTTATGTGTCTTTTTGCTTTTGTAATAATAGTTTTTAATTTACTTTTTAATCCTTTTCCAGCTATAACTTTTGGAGAACGGCCTTTCCTCAATCCAGAACCAGTTTTAATTTTTGCCGACATAGCCTTACTTACTAAGCGTGCCGCGAGTTTTTCGCCTGTACTGGCATCGGAAGCAGCCGCTCGCTGTTTCGCCATTTTTAATAAAATTAAATCAGCCTTATGTCGATCCTTTAAGTTTGATGACTTGTGATATGCAATATCGTGATGTTTGCAATATTCGTCCAACTTATTTACACCGTTATCTCTTTGTGCAAGTCTTTTTATTAATTTAGTACCAGGACCACAGTAATTATATCCTGGTAAGTGTAATTCAAATGGTAAATTATTAATAAGCCAATTAAGAAGACTGCTCTCTCCAAAACACATTATAAGACTGATAATTCCGGTTTGAATACTTTAATAAGTAGTTATGCGATTCGAGTTTGTTGTTAATATTATTTTAATTATAATATAACATTCGACCAACTATTTTCAGCTGAAGACAAACCTAGCCATTTTACTAAAACCCTGCTACCTTTTCTTTTAAGAACTTTCTCGACTAGATATACATTGGGATTATTTGTTTTTTGAAGTTCTTGTGTATAAAATGCACCTAAAATAGGCTGACGTCTGATAGTGTCTTCAATTAAGTAAGTTATAGGAGTTGTATCTTGTATGTTGCGAATTTTAAATATTTCTGTTGACCAGTTGGGAGTATAACCTTTTTAAATGTTCCTTTGTATTTACTGATACGTACATAATCACCTACTTTGTACTTGCTTTTTAAATTTTTATTTTTTAGCAATTTTAAATACCTTTCTAATATCATTTTTTTATTAATATTGTCCACATTAGCAGGGATTTCATTAATAGTGCGATGGTGAGTGTGATTGTATTTGTAAACAACATCATTGAGGGTATTATTTACCCAATTGTAATTGCCTTTTAAACTAAATTCTTTGTAGACTTTAGATTTCAATGTTCTAATAAATCGTTCAACTATTGAAGCCTTTTTTGTTGAGAAAGTTGAATAATGGTTAATATGATACGATTTCATAAGCTTCTGAAATTTGTTATTATAAAATTCTGCTCCATTATCCGTTTGCAGATTTTTAGGAATACGCCCTTTATCTAACAAAGTTTTGAAAGAGTTACACACATCTTCTTTGGTTTTACTTCTCATAGGAAAGGCCCAAGCATATTTCGAAAATGTATCAATGACGGCAAGAATATATCTGTAACTTTTATTTTCTTTTGAAATTGATTGCATATCAATTAAGTCTGCTTGCCACAAGTCATCTATATCTTTCATGATAACATGTCTTCGTGGATAGTTCACCCTCGCATTTTTATGAATTTCGTTTACCACGTCAGCTTTACTCATGTTCACAATTTAGTATACTTGTCTTGAATTCAGCTATAATACTGAATAAAAAGCATGTTATTATGAGTATTTATTATTTAATTATGTCAGCTTCTTTTAATTCTTCGATAATTGATAAAATTTCATTATCATGGTTTGTATTACCGGCATCTCGGGAAGCAATTAATAGTTTCAATCTGTCAACTAGTTCGTTAGGATCGTCCCAATATACCAAGTCAGTGTTATTTTTGTATTTCTTTAGCGTTGGTAAGCTTCTTCCAAATTTAGTGATAATATTATTGTTTAACGCTTCAGAAAACAATGGTTTGATTATTTCACGATATTTTACACCTTTATCGCCTCTAATTTGTCCATTAGGATTGAAATCTCTCTTATGTGCATTTGTATAATGCAACATATCTTTATAGACAAGTTTATCTTTGCTCGATATTAGTTTCAAATCAGGTTTTCTTCGAAGTAAAAGTTCTTTTAAACCAGGGGTAGCTTTTGTCACCAATTTTAATTAAAATGACATTATCATCATTCACACTATCTATTTTAGAAAATGAAACTATTGAATTACTCATTAGTAATTTTTTGTTAACACTCCTTATTCCAAATGGTATATTTACACCATCATAAATATCATGAATATCACGACCCTATAATGATATTTCTAAATCATCCAACAATTCCGTCTAGGGAGACTTTTTAACGATCTCTACAGGATTCGAATTTGGATCGTAGCATTCTTCAAACTTTGATGATGAACTAGTATTAAAATCACTCAATTCCATGTCTTCAAAATTAGAGTGTGCATTTTCTAAATTTTGTATTTTTTCTATTGTTTTGTTCGAATCAACTAGGGTTTTAAGAGGATCTGTGACAGGTTTTAGCATTTTATCAATTGACAAGTTCATCGAGTGTTCCTGATCCTTCATTTGTTTTATTTTATTCTTTATGGAGTGTACAGACTTCATTAATTCTATTTTAATATTTTTCTCCATGTTATACCTATTATAGCAACTGTGTTCAGCTAAGGAACAAATTATACTGAATTTGATTTTACATGTTAATTACTTATATGCACATGTAAACAGTCAGTCAAATTTAAAAAACATATCAAAATTCTGTCTGTACCTTCCATTATTTAATGACGATTCTTTATTAATGAGTAGAAAATTATAAGGTTTACTCCAAACAGTTTGACAAATATTTCTGAACTCTTTCCACTGTAAATCAGAACTAACATGCTCCTCATAAATATGCTTTAAATTTACATCATCTTGTTTGAATATAATAAGAAAATTCACATTGTCACGTAACAATTGCTTTGGAATTTTCGAATAGGTTTGAGACAAATAGAAACAATCTATTTGTTTATGCCTACCCATAAAAAAATAATTGCGGATATTTATTTGATTTTCACACGCAACATCATCAAATATAAATACAGAATTAGTTAAAGCTTCACTCGGAGAAATTACATCTTTGTCATTATTGAACTCATAAAAGTTAATCTGTGGCACCCTTTTTAATACTTCGACCAAGAAACGGTATTTCGGTTGAAAAGAAGTTTTAGAGTAAAGATAAAGATTTTTAAATTTGAGCCCATTTTCATGCAGCAGTAAACTGATCATAACATTAGTTTTACCACAGTTTGATGGGCCACATATTATACAGCGAATAGTATTTGTCAGTAAAGTGCTCTGATGTGGTGAACAGAGTCACTTAATCTTCTATTATTAACATTGAGAGATACGGGTTGTTTGATCAACTTCATAGTGTATATTAATCTTATTTCCACCTAACGTACACTTATATACTCGTTACTATATGAACCTCATCATAGAACAAGCATGAACTTACAATTTGATGATAACGTTTAGGAAGTTGAGTACGTTTGAATAAAAGTCCATTTGTTTAGGAAATATCATTTTATTATGAATGTTCATCATAGCGTATACATTCTCTCATAATAGTAGCGTAATATATTCATTTATAGTACATAATTTATTCTAAAATAATTATTCATACATCTTTTCTATACAATAAATTAATTTAGAACAGTAGTTGTCTAGATGTGGATTACAGAATAATTAGTGCTCGTTAATTATCACTAATAAAATTAATAGATACTAAACCTATACATTTATAGATTACGTATCACTGGAATAATCTAAAAACATAGAATCACAATGACCCCAGGGTAATGTGTGAATTTGATCCTGTAGTACTTGAATTTTATCATCATTTCTATCTAAAACTTGTTTATCTACTTGTTGGGAGTATAAGACATGTTTAATTGATTTTATCATATTCATTTTACATCTTAGCGCTTTATCGGTCAGCAGAACATTGCTGTAATCATTCAATTTTAGATCATTTGTAATAGATTTGGAAACACTTTTAGCTTTTTTAATTTGAGTTTTGAGACTGTTTATAAAATATAATTTAGCTAGTAGACCAACAAATTCTATAATTAAATCATCATACATCTCATGTTTCCATAATCCGGGAACTTTTGCATTAGTTTGTGGTATGTGATAAGGATTATTTACTGCAAAATTACTAGTATCGAACTTGGTAAGATCATCATGCATATCTAGATAAAAATCAGCTGTATATATTAAATATAACAAACTATCAGTATCAGTATAGCATAGCTTTGCATTATTTCCATATTTTTTCTTTATAAAATCATAATGAAACTGGTATAAGTGTTGCTTAGAATATTCCAAAACTGTGAATCCGATATAAATCGGTCTATCTAAAACAACTTTTTCATGATATAATTCTACAGCTATAAAATTATCTGAAAATATTGATACACTTTTTAAGTTTGGTTTAGCTAACAATTTTTCAGCATCAAGATGTTTGTTTGTTTTGTTTGTTAGAGATACCACATCTCGCCATTTCGCTACTAATTTAACATCAGCTTGCTTGCGCTTATTTTCAATAGTTTTTCGAATATCGCATTATTTAATAATTTAAAAAAGTCCTTCTCAAATGCAGTTTTAGAATTTTGACGAAGTCTAGTATTAAGATCGATGTAATTTTTGAGAAAACATTCTTGTCTAAAGCTAAGTATGCAATTAATCTTTTTTAAAATCAGACCATTTTTTAAACACTCTTTTAAATGAACATAATGAATCACATAATGATGCTTATCATAAAGATTCGCAATCAATTTTTCTGATTTTCCATAAGGTGGTATTAATTTTTCAACTGCAAAAGGTAAATCTTTATGTTTGTTATGTAAATAGTTCGGATAAATCAGGTCTACTTCCAAAATATAACCGTAATCATTATCATCTGAGATAGTAATTACATCAAAGTTGCTAATTTCTTCAAGAGTTAAAAATTTGAATTCTGAGATAGGAAGCTTCTTCATCATAGCATAGCCATACAGATTATTACAATCAAGGTATATTAAATAACTGCTTGGTTCTGACTCGTTAAAATGTGGTAAGTATTTATTATTTGCTTCAGCATGACGTCGAGAACACTGTGCCAGCCCACCGCGAATTCCTTTTTCTAATAACTCATACATTTGCAAGTTACTTATTAACTCCAGTTCAGTGCCAGTATATAGAAGAATTGCATCCCAGCTTAAGCTCGGTGAAGTAACATAATAAGCTGGATCTAACTTATAGTAATGTAAGCTTGTTTCTCTAAATTTTTCGAATATGTCACATAATAAAAGTACATCACATTTTATGCATAAATCTGTATATTCACCATGAGATTTAACTTTGAAAACATTCCAGACTGTTTGAGCGTGTAAATATTCTTCATCAGTTATATGCTTCTTACACAAACTGTTATAGAAATGATGCTTTGATGGAAGTTGCGTCTCATCAAATTTGGACCAAGAATCGATATAATCATAAGGATAAAAACCCTTTTTTCTCATTAGATCAAATTTTCTTTTATCGCTAAACTCTCTTGATAAGTTTAAAAAATCGTTTTCTGATAAACTATAACTCAATGCATCTAAACTAGTACTAAGAAATTGATAAGAATCAATAAATTTTATCTGAAAAGGATGATTATATTCTTCTGTCTTTATTACTTTCGTTATTGAGAGGTATTTTTCCTTAGTTTTCGGTATTATGTTAATAGTACCTTCATACTTTGCTAATTCTTGAATGAATAAATGTGAGTCATATCCAGACAAATTATGAAAGACGACAGGAATGAATGGACAAACTCTATACATCAAATTACAATGGGAGTGCGCTGCCCCACGATACTCTGAGGTAATATGATCATGATCTCGAACTTTGTCATTAAGCAATAGTTGTTTACATATGTGACATGTATTCGAGTTCTGATAATTCATCTCTTGCTCAGCTGTTAATGGAGTCATCGACTTTTTATTACTTAAAATTCTATATATACGTTGAGCGTCTTTTATTAAATATTTAACAAATATTTCCGCACAATCTATACCTCTGTATGAGACATACTTATTTTATTCATTATTATGTGCACAGCAAATATAATAAGCAAAACATGAAGGTTGATGTATCTTTAGTTTCCGAGTGTTTAAAGAGTTACTTTCATTACAGTCAATTAACATACATTCGAAGTCAGCATAAATGATGAAATTTATTTTCTGCTGCCTTTCAAAATGTTTAAATTTCAATATAAATTTTTTTTCAGGAAAAATAGACAAAATCTTAGAACAGTTATAAGACTTGTATCTTGTTTCACTACTGAAAAATTGTAAACATGTATCACATAAATAACTTTACCTTTATAATGAGTTACTTGACGTCGTACTAGACGTATAAGATCTTTGATTAAACAATAATGTCCGACATTATTGTGTTCAATATATAGTAAATTAAAATGATGTTATCTCTTATGTTTCGATACATAAAGAGGCCCAGTTACAATATTATTTTGAAAACCATATATATTTACACATATATTTGGATTGTTTTTCTCAAACTGTTTAATATCATTCATTGTAGGTGGGAATGACATTCCTTCTATATTCAAGACTGAAGAATAATGAGGATATGAACTTGTTCTGCATACGTTATTTTTCGCTGGGTATAATGCAGCAACTATACTCCATAGAAAACAACAATCATCTTCATTTTTTATATTAATACAACTTCTAGAATGTTTAATAGCTGGTGGTAGATCTATATAAGATCCACCCCTCATAGGTGAATACTTATTTATATTAATTTCGAGATAACTCATAGAAACAAACGTCCAACCAGATTGACAGTGTTGGAACTCTGTTAATTTCTCGTTCAATGCATTCATTATTTCAGTTAATAATTCATTCAAATCAGTGTTTTTATAAATAATATTGTATTTGGTATTAAATGACTTTAGTTGCTTTTCTTCTAAAGTTGGTAGCATAAAATAGGCAAACAATTCGAAATTAACTTTTATGCAATTGTGTTTATTTAGTGATGTAGTAATCAATTCTGCTATATTGGTTTGGTGATCACTCAGGAACGCCTTTAGACCAAGGTACTCGTCTTCCTGAGTGACATTCAATCTGTATGTCATTATTCTGTTATTGAATGCTGTCGCAATAATATGAATATTTGCGAACTTGGTATTCAATAAACAGTTTGCTTTGTGTATATTAGTTCTCATATGATAGGAATACTGATTTTCTGGAATTAATATTTTACACTTGTCACAGTTTATTTTTCTGGATCTTGACTTATTAGTGAGGTGTGTAGAAGCTGTGAAACAAAGAAAAAATACAATGATAATGATTATAAAATGTAATGAAATAACCAAAAATACATTGAATTACCCTAGGAATTAAAGCTAATACAGGGATTATAATGTATATAACTATGCATCGTGTAATATAAAAAAATGTGTACAGGAATAATGAATTGATTAAGTTTCGTAGGATCCTAAGTATGACAGCGGACAATTTTTAAAATCTTTTTGGGTCGCTAAGATGAACTCTTTTATATGGTGCCAAGACTCCTTATCTTCATCCAATTTCGTTTTTATACTAGTAATAGCATACCGCCATCTATTCATCGGCATTATTTTTTTTATTTCTTCAACATCATAGATTTTTACCTCGACGTACTCGTAATATTTTCCTTCTTTCGTCTCACTAATTTGGCGAGAATAGCCCTTCGCCTGCCTTTTCGTAAAATAAGAATGTATAGGTGGGACATTACCCGTTTTGGTGGAGCTCTTAACACATTCATTTTTGTCACTGTCTTCGTTGCCGAATAATTCATTGGCCGTAACACGTGCTGGCGGAGAAATCGGGGGGATAGTCGGTTTGGACTTTTTCGAACTAGATCCTTCACCCTTCTTGTCGGATCGGTCTCTCTTCATTTTCTTGTCCTCCGACTTCCTCTTCGGCTTCACCTCCGCTTCAGACTCGTCGCTGGAGAGGAAGAGATCGTTGGCGAGTAGCTTCGACCTGTGAACGAATATTCCAATATGTCATTAGTGCACTGTAATCGATAATTTTATTTTCTACTTATGTATAGGTGTTTATGTTGATTAGGTTTCGTAGTATCTCTAAATATTTCTATGTATAAATCTAATATTGAACATTATAAAAATCGATGAAGTACGAATACAACGCTTGGTATAGAGACACATTGTCCTAACATCAAACTAGAATACTCTATCTATGCTACAGAGATAAGAAACAATGATCAGATTAACTTTATGTCACAGTTAGACTTGAAACGTTACGAGAATGGAACCCTCGACTATCCAATCTTTCATTAGCAGTCATAATGATCATTGTGCTATAGTTGAAATAAGTTAAAATAATTATGTAACTGGTACTTAGTTTCCATTTTTTTTTCAACAGAAAATAGCTTATTTTATCTGTGCAGGAATCGAACCTACATCACAGAAAAGCATCACAATAATAACGGTCAACATTCGAATACTTGAATATATCAATTAATACATTGCTCTGACTATTTAATAGTTAGATATGATTATGAATAGATACTTACATTCTTGATAGGCGCTTAGACAGGTAGCTTGATTAGGAGCTCGTAGCGTTGATCCCTTGTGGAGAGGATTCGTTCCAGAGAGGAATTGTACCGGACATTAATTTGCAACACGTTTTTATAGGCCTAAAATCACGTCATTCAATCCAAATTTGTAAAACTGCATACTTGCAAAATTGACAATTGCATACACGAGCGTACAAATCGTAGCGGTTAAGGTTTTAAGCTCACAGTGTTACTGTAGTGTCCTATACTCAATAAATGTTGTTGTCTCGTACACACGGGTAGTGGGGAGAGTTGTCAGTTACGTGCGAGCGGTGAGCGTGCGCGTTCCTCCTGATACTGGTGTGTGACCGAGCCAATAGGTAATATTAGTGACGCAGGGAGCACTACAAGTGGCGACGAGGACAAAAGTAAGTGGAATAATTCCATTATTTCATTTCACGTTCGATATTGGTCATTTAAAATAATAAAATAAAATGGGAGGTAGGATGATGTATGGTTGCGATAATTATTGGTTAGAAAAGATGAGATTGTGTTATTGATACTTGTTGTTATAAATTGTCCATGCAAAAGCATAACCTACACTTCCCGACCCTAGATCTCGTTCACATATTTATTCATACCGACTATTTCCACAAATAAAATAACATTAAGTAGATAATTGGAAATAGTTTTATGTTTTGGATGTTTGTAGCTATTTACACGAAATTAATAAGTGATTTTGTAGCTTTGCCCCTTCAAAATACGATAATGCAATGCTGACTCACGGTCAAATTAATAAAATCACACATTTAGGTTTCCGCGCTGACGTTTTGTCATCAACGGGTTATCGGAACCTAGGGTCTTGGAATACTAGGGCTATAGTCAGCATGTTGATGGTCCGGACCGGATAATTTGGCACCTGAAAATGATATTAGTATTTAATCTTTGTGGTAAAAAAAAAAAAAAAATTGTAAACATTATGATTACGAATTAGAGGTTATTATTTCATTGGTGTTATATACTAATTAAGAGTATTATGAATGTAATTACCTTGTTCGATATCATATTTTGTGTAAATAATAATTCATTAAGTATTCCGCAACTTCATAGCCGAAATCATTCTTTATTCATTAAGTTACCTATATCTTGTCAGAAGTTAGGTGTTATTAATTCAAAAGAATGTTACTCCATTATTTGATATTTTAGTACTGGTTTCGGTATGTGGAGACAAAGCGTGTGAATCATACGTGTATGTGAAGGCAGTATGAGCCAACATGAAATTGTGAATCATACGTGTGTGTGATGGCAGTATAAGCCAACATGAAATTGTGAATCATACGTGTGTGTGATGGCAGTATGAACCAACATAAAATTGTGAATCATACGTGTGTGTGATGGCAGTATGAGCCAACATGAAATTGTGAATCATACGTGTGTGTGATGGCAGTATGAGCCAACATGAAATTGTGAATCATACGTGTGTGTGATGGCAGTATGAGCCAACATGAAATTGTGAATCATACGTGTGTGTGATGGCAGTATGAACCAACATGAAATTGTGAATCATACGTGTGTGTGATGGCAGTATGAGCCAACATGAAATTGTGAATCATACGTGTGTGTGATGGCAGTATGAGCCAACATGAAATTGTGAATCATACGTGTGTGTGATGGCAGTATGAGCCGACAGGAAATTGTGAATCATACGTTCGTGTGATGGCAGTATGAGCCAACATGAAATTGTGAATCATACGTGTGTGTGATGGCAGGTTAATGAAGTTATTGCTGATGCAAGCCCAGTAGGTTTAGGAGCCGTAATTATTCAGAGACATAGACAAAGACCAAGGAATCGTACGATAACTGAACTGGAAGGTAAGTACAATCTCGGGTCAAGTCTCGGGTCTGGGTGTTTGTGGTACCTTCGTTGTATCTGAATTCCATAACACAAATGCTATAGCAACTTACTTTGGGTTCAGAACAATGTATGTGATGTTGTCCGCATTTATTATTATTTATATTTATAATATATTCTTATTCGGACAGGAGTTCAATCTCAGCACAGACCATAAACCCCTTGAATTCTTGTTTGAGAAGAGGTCAAAACCATGTGCGTGTGTAGAGCGATGGGTCCTGAGACTCCAGGCGTATAGGTAAAAAATAATATACAGACCAGGGAAAACAAATATCGCTGATCCCTTATCCAGACTTTGTAAACACGATGATGTTCCAAAGGGACGCGTGGATGATTTTGTTCAACAAATAGTCGAGCAAACATGTCCATGTGCCATCCCCTTAAAAAAGGATCAAGAAATCAAAAACATTAAACGAGGAATGTACAATAATGACTGGGATGAGTCTGTAAAGCGTTATAAAGTGTTTGAATCTGAGCCCTGCTTCTACGATAACATTCTGCTTAGAAGTGACAAAATTGTTATCCCAAGAGAATTAAGGAAAGACGTACTCAATGCTGCACACGAAGGGCATCCGAGGATAGTAGCCATGAAAAGTCGGCTGCGCACTAAAGTGTGATGGTTGCGAATCGACAAAGATGCGGAAGAAATGGTCAAAAAATGTAGCGGATGTACTCTTGTGGAATTGCAGAGTCATCCTGTACCTATGAAACGAAGGAAATTGCCTTCAGTTCCGTGGGTAGATATTGCCATAGACCTAATGGGTCCCTTGCCAAATACCGGCTTGGTTATCTTACCTCTATAACTGCTGATAATGGTGCTCAATTCGTAAGTCAGGAATTCAAAGATTTCTGCCAACAATGTAATATGCGACTATATAACACGATACCCTACTGGCCTCAGCAGAATGGGGAAGTAGAAAGGCAAAACCGAGATACTAAAGCGGTTAAAAATAAGCCAGGTTGATAAAAAAGATTTGCATGAGAGCGTCTGGGAATATCTTATGATGTACAACTCGACACCACACTCAGTACCTCCTAAAGGTAAGACTCCTTCAGGGGCTGTTTTTTTAGAAGATTAAACCGGGATAAAATCCCACCTTTTTTGGATAATGATTATAGAATTGAAGATTCGGAAGTTAGAGACAGAGATAAAAGAAAAAGGAAAAGAATATGGGGATAGAAAAAGGAAGGCACAAGAGAGAACTGAAGGGGAGACTGGAGATGTATTAGTAAGGAATGAAGAGACTGGCCAGCATCTGAGAAAGAATGTAATTCATTTGAAGAAAATAGAACTAGAGAGGAAAGTGCAACAAAACAAATTCAAAATGGGAATGGGAGTGACGGCGATTAAATTAAAAGAGTTGATTATGACATAGCAAGATAAAAGATAAAAGTGATTCAATTGATTTTAATAACGTCCAAAATTACAGAGTACATGAACATGTTAAGTTAATAAGAATTAAATAAAATTAATAATAAGGAAGGGATGTAGTGTCCTATACTCAATAAATGTTGTTATCTCGTACACACGGGTAGTGGGGAGAGTTGTCAGTTACGTGCGAGCGGTGAGCGTGCGCGCACGTCCTCCTGATACTGGTGTGTGACCGAGCCAATAGGTAATATTAGTGACGCAGGGAGCACTACAGTTACTATATAAGATAGCTTTTACGCATGTCTTCGCCCACGTTATAGTTTTAAATTATCCCACGGGAACTTAATACTGAGATAAAAAGTCCTATGTCATATTGGTTATGATCTATCTGTGTACCAAGTTTCATCGAAATCGGTTAAGTAATTTTAGAGTTTATTCGTTACAAACATACAAAAATACAAATCTCTCCTCTATATAATATCAGTGTAGATTATTATAGATAATGTAGACGAATAATGAAAATAGATACTTAATTAAATAAACAATATGAATTTAATATTTAGAAAAAAGTTTGAAGATTGTTGTTTTTGCTGAATGTTTTCGATGCCGGGCGACGGTACAAACGCTGCGGTTTGCACGCTCGCATGCAACTTCTAGACACCTAGAGGAATGAAGATATGACTAGTCAGAATCTCATATTCCGGTATGTAAGAATAAACTTGTATTTATCTTATAACTAGCTGTTTCCTGCGGTTTCACCCGCATCCCGGGGGAACTACTTCCTGTACCCGGATAAAAAGTAGCCTATGTGTTAATCCAAGTTATCTTCTATGTGTGTGCCAAATTTCATTAAAATCCGTTCAGCCGTTTGGGCGTGAAGAGGTAACAAACAAACAAACATGCAAACTTTTACATTTATAATATTAGTAGGATTTTTTTCGCAATTACTATGATACCTTATTTCAATCTAATTTTAGTTTTTATGAATATAGAAGAAGTTGAACAATTATATGAAAACGTAAAACGTGTCGATGCTCACTAATTGCAGATCGATTAAGTAAATCTTGTGTTTTATTCCAGCATAGAGGTACATCTAAGCTATTTAAAAAATAAATCAATAACAAAAAACGATTTATTTTTAATCTTTATAATAATAGCAGGTAAAAAAAGGCTTAATAGTTGTATGTCGATATTGATAAATTGTTATGATCCGTCTCCTTAAAAATAATTCAGCTACGTTGCAAGTTCGCTTACGCTGATATACTATTAACATACCATGATTTTGCTTGTCAAATCATCAGAATAAAATGTATGAAAATGATTACCGTGAACAAAAAGACAGTAGTATTATTTTATCGATATATATTTTCGATAAACAATAAAATGTTAGGCGTCGTAATGTCTGTGGTTTCAATTTCACCATACCATTTTTGTACAGATATTAACATCTAACAAAAATATACGATATTGAACTCTATGTATTAAAAGAAATAATTATATTAAAAAATATAAAAGGGGGGGTATAATAAATTGAAATCCATTTCACCTTTGCATCTGATGGTGAAGACTGATATAATTGCGGAATGTCGGTAAGTGTTCCTTTAATATATTCACTATCAATTTAAATATGTATTAACAATAGTAGTAAATAGCGTCACTGCATAATTTATTTCCACATAATCCTTTATTTCAATCGTAACGTTTGCAGTGTAACTTAAATTAATATTGCATTGTAATTTCAGGACTCGGAGGAACTCTTCAATTTCGTACCCATGAATCAACCAGTTCAACAAACCACCGGACAAAAGACGCTGGGTCTCGCTCGCAAGAGATCAAAAACAGATCAGACATTCTATCAATATATAAAGAAGCCTGTAACTCGCGGAAAGAAAATAATAAAAATAGAAATCTACTAGCTCTTGCCCGCGACTTCGTTCGCGTATAATAGCGACTTTCGGCAGAAAAGATAGCTGTGTCCGCGAATCTGTTAGCGTGTGACTCCTTCTGTTATTAAGTTAATGTATTGGTAATATTGTTTAGATCACATTTACATGAGGCTTAAACTATATTGGAAGTTGTTGCGTCCGGCACGTGAACATAAAGATTTCTAGAACTGCTAACCCGGGAAAGAGCAACGTATAACTGACCATGCGAGAAACAACTGACACCGAGATCTACTCCGGCAACACGAAAAGTCTGCCCTTGAGCTTTATTAGTTGTCATTGCATAACACACCGATACCGGGAATTGCGTTCTTTTAAATTGGAACGGAAAATTATTTGGTATAATGGGTATTCTGGGGATAAAGACGGTTTCTCCTGCATCGCAACCTGTTACAATTTGAGCGTCGATTATATTTTGTTGCAACTGGGTTACTTTCAGTCGAGTTCCATTGCAAAGTTGTGGTGGTCTTAAATTTCGGAGTAGAATAATCGGAATGCCAATTTTTAAACAAATTTCATGAGAAGGAAGTCCGGGCATATTTAAAGAATTTAAGAATTCTATCGGGTAGGTAATTAGTGGCTTCTTGTTCATCGACCATTCTATTTATTGATCTATTTTACTTTGCTTTCCCCCTGTAGATTTGACAGTATTTTGTTATTAATCTCAAATGCCTGATCATTGCGAGGAGTTAAAATGGATCTTTCGCTGAGCCAAGTATTGTCCCTATTTAATATATTTGTCACCGTAAACCGACGATATCAGATGTGTTTGAGATTGAACTATACAACATAATTCAGGCGTCAAAATAAGTTTTCCTTGGTGTAGTTGTGGATAGGTACCTCCACCAATCTTTAATAATGTATTAGAAAATTGACTATTATCTGGATTATCTCCAGTTCTCACTCGCATGTTTATAGTTAAATGCATCGATTGTATATCACGCCACAAATAAGAGCTTTTCAGGCAAGCCCTAACCTCATCAGCTCGGGTTCCCCGTAGTATTACCGGTAAGGTTTGTCGGAAATCACCACAAAATAAAACTGATACCGCCCATTGGTCGATCATTTTGTTTTATATCCCTTAAAGTTCTGTCTACCGCTTCTACTCCTTTTCGATGGGCCATCGTACACTCATCCCATATGATTAAATTACACTCGCGTAATACCTTAGCTTTGTCGCTATTGCTTGAAATACTACAAGTTGGACTTTCCGTGCGATCTAAATCAATTGGTATTTTAAACATAGTGTGAGCAGTTTTACCTCCTGGTAGCAATTTTGCAGCTATCCCTAATGAAGCCACGGCAAGAGCAATTTTACCCTGGTTTCGAACGGAAGCTAATATTAATTTAGTAACCATATTGTCCCCAAATTATTTTGAACACTCTCGCACATGCGATCATAGACTGAACGTTGTTCTGCAGTCATCATTGGGACACCGCTTTCTAATATCGTCAGCAGTTCCATTGGGTTGTAACCAATCTCTGCGGAATATTCCCTTTTAGTAACGTCTCCGACTGAGGTTGGTGTTGGCAATTTTGGCAAACCATATTCACATAGTAATTTACCGCCTACTGCTGTTAAGTCATCCTGAAGAGCCAATAAACACTGATTTATAGCAAGATCACGGACGTTATCATTAGTTGTGCCTTCATCATTGTGAGATATATTCCTAAGAAAGTCTTCTGCAAGTTTTTCTTTATATTTTTCCCATAATTGTATAGCATCTGACAAATTACAAAATGTTAGTAATGTTACAAATAAATGGCGTAACCATCGTGGATTATCACTAATACAGGATTCTGCTAAAGCGTCATCCCAATGCTGATCATTTTCAAGCAAATGACGCGCTTGGCAAGCTTTTCTAAAATTTATAAATGAGGTTGGTCCTCGCACTGTGTGTAATAATAATCGCAAATAGAAACACTCAGCGTTGTTAGGATGAACGGTATACACTCTACCAAGAACATGTTCTTTGAAAATACCTGACTCGCCACCTACAGGCCTGCCACGGCGTCTCCGATTAAAGACACCTGGTTGCTTATTGTAGGTATAATACGATGGAACTTCCTCATACAAAAGAGATTTTGCAAAATCATCAGTTTGGCAAAGTCGAAAGAATGCTAATAAAGTTGTTTGTGTAGGGTTCTCTAATCGTTCTGTAACATTTTCGGCGTTGAAATATATACGTTGACCGCCTTCAAGATGAACATCTAGATGAGTCACAGGTGGATATCTTTCGTGAATGTTGAAACTTAAGATCCGCCGCACAGCTTCTGAAGAACTAATATATCTGCCTGACTGAAATCTAGTAATTTCATTATGTTCATTTCTCAACGCAAATGTAGCGTGGTCACTGCCCTTATTAATGTACTTACAAATATATTTTATTGACTCTACACTATTACACATTTCAACATTTATGTGAGTTTGAAATGTTCTAGACAACACAGGCGAATACGGAACGACCCACCTATTATCTAAAGTTACCTGTTGTCTAGACACTCGTTTTTCAACAGTAAAACCACCATTGTCTCTTCAACGACGACGATATAATGGGTATCCATCATGTCCTGTTACAGTTTCATCCACTAAGCATTTTGGATATCTTTTAGTGCAACGACCGTCTTGCATGCAAGTAGGATTCCCGTTAAATGCACCACATGGACCATGTATCATATGGGTTTTAACAATGTCGTATAGCACGCGATCTGCAATCGGACTTGGAATTTCAGCACTGATTAAACTGTCTACATCATTAGGTCGAACCTCATCTTTTACCCATAGCAGGATATGTGCGTGAGGTAAGCCGCGTTTTTGCCATTCAACACTATACATATAACACAATACTTCTCCAAAAATGTTATCTTTGGTAAGTAGATCTATCATTAATTTTAATTTTAAATGAAAAACTCTTGCGATGATATCATGGCGTTCATGCGGTG
This sequence comes from Trichoplusia ni, assembly GCF_003590095.1. NCBI lineage: Eukaryota > Metazoa > Arthropoda > Insecta > Lepidoptera > Noctuidae > Trichoplusia > Trichoplusia ni. The sequence goes on from NC_039505.1 coordinate 1,759,597, forward strand.
CTTGACCCTCAAGAAGCTCCTGAGTGATTTCATCCCACTTAGGATTGGTAGTTACTGTAATAAATAAGTCGGGACGTCCATATTTTCTTACGTAACAAAAAGCATCTTGAGTACGTTCGTGCATGTACCGTGGACCATCAGTAAAAAAGAGGGTAAAATAACTAAACGGCCCATATTCACCGTATCATTATCTTGCTGCATGGCGTCGCGAAGGTGTACGTATTCTTCAGCGCGTAGCTGCCTTTGATTAGATCGTAAGTAAACTAACCTTTCGGTTTCAATTTTTGCATACATGTCAACAATAAACTGATTGAAGAAGCCACGAAAACGTTGAAAGTATACAAACCTATTCCGTCTCACTTGCAAGTGGTAACAATAAAATTGAAGGCATGAAATCTTTTTATTATAATTAGGTGCACCTGTATGCGGATCAGTTTGGTATAATAACCATCTTCCCCTCGACAACATATCAGACGATATTGCAAACTGTCATAAGCCCTGTAGGTTTCGTAAATACGTTGCAAACGATTGTCTCTGGACCGGATAACAATATCACGCCTATCACATTCTTGGTCGACCAATACCACAGCAACTTCATTTGTGGATGGAGCATTATAACGCCTAGGATGTTCCTGAGTTGGACGCCTATCGGCATTTATAACAATTTTATAATCGCTATCATCATATCGAAGAAGAGCTTCTAGTGCCGATTTAAAACTGCATACATATGAATCAACCTGATGCAACATGTCTTGAAGTTGTGAAATTAGTTCAATATTAAATTCGGGAAATATTGATTTCTTATATTCGACTGTTCGTTGTAGTCGGATACAAAATATATTCGAAGAAACTTAGGTTGGTCTTCAGGCAAAAGGGATCCTATCAAATGGTAAACATGACCTTGTACCTTAAAAGTAGGCATGAAAGGACCTTTTGAGATTTGTTGAGCACCAAAGGATGTCATTTGAAACGCACTATTATAAGTGCGAATATTGTCTAAGAACTGTTTAGATTGCTCATGTTCCCCTAAAAGTAGTGATTTCAATGGTTCCGGCGAGTCTGCGAAAGAAGGCAAATTTATTTTGCCTCCAGAACAACAGAAACCAGCCGACTCCTTACTCCACTTTGAAGCATTACAAAAAACACATACTACATTCATATTGCCTATTAAAGAAGATGATCTGTAATCAATTGCGAGGTTATAAGCAAACCCACTTTTATATTTGTCGGACCACGCCACCGAAATTCTTGATTGATCATCTATGTGTAAATCTAAGTTATTAAGACTATGTCGAAATCTGTCTGAGGTAAGACGGGCCTCTCGCTGTTCGTCCGTTTCAAGAGACCGAATATTTTCGATTCTTAATCTTTCATTAGACAAACTTATTAATCGATCTTGTTTCAAAGAATTGTAATGTTCACGTACCGACTCTATTCGTTGTACATGCTCATGTTCATCTTCAAGAGATCGAATAATATTATGGTGCACCCTATCATTTGTCAATTCTCGAGATAAAATATGATGTTCGCGATCAGCTGTAAGCCGTAGTTCCCTTTCAGTGAAGGTTTCTGACTCACGAAACAATGTATGACGTTCTCGGTCAGCTGAGAGCCGTAGTTCTCGTTGTGAAGCAGTTTCAGCTTCTCGGGATAACACATGTTGTTCTCGGTCAATAGTAAGCCTAAGTTCTCGTTGAGAAAAGCTTTGAGACGCACGTGATGTAGCTCGTCTCGCTCTGTCAGCTGCTAATCGCATCTCTCTCTCTGGAGAGCTTGCATTGGCTCGAGAAGTTGAGGCACTAACTCTCATAGAGTTTAACCGATGTGCTTTTTCCTCTGCTGATTCTTGAGAACGCGCATTTTTCATCCTCTTAGCATCTCTCGAATTTCGAGATAAAGATGGTCGTTTTTTAGGTGGCATTTTGTATTTTTAATTAACGGTATATTAAATATAGCTGTTGCCCGCGACTTCGTCCCCGTGGGTAGAAGATATAAGTTATGATTCATACCTGCCCTGTTTTTTTTACATTTTCCATTGTATTTTCGCTCCTATTAGTCGCAGCGTGATGGTTTATAGCCTAAAGCCTTCCTTGATGAATGGTCTATTCAACACAAAAATATTTTTTCAATTTGGACCAGTGGTTCCTGAGATTAGCGCGTTCAAACAAACAAACAAACTCTTCAGCTTTATATATTAGTATATAGATTTGTATTTTTAATTAACGGTATATTAAATATAGCTGTTGCCCGCGACTTCGTCCCCGTGGGTAGAAGATATAAGTTATGATTCATACCTGCCCTGTTTTTTTTACATTTTCCATTGTATCTTCGCTCCTATTAGTCGCAGCGTGATGGTTTATAGCCTAAAGCCTTCCTTGATGAATGGTCTATTCAACACAAAAATATTTTTTCAATTTGGACCAGTGGTTCCTGAGATTAGCGCGTTCAAACAAACAAACAAACTCTTCAGCTTTATATATTAGTATATAGATTTGTATTTTTAATTAACGGTATATTAAATATAGCTGTTGCCCGCTACTTCGTCCCCGTGGGTAGAAGATATAACACCTGCCCTGTTTTTTTTACATTTTCCATTGTATCTTAGCTCCTATTAGTCGCAGCGTGATGGTTTATAGCCTAAAGCCTTCCTTGATGAATGGTCTATTCAACACAAAAATATTTTTTCAATTTGGACCAGTAGTTCCTGAGATTAGCGCGTTCAAACAAACAAACAAACAAACAAACATTAGTAACATTAGTATAGAAGTATAGATAACGCACATGTCTTGGAAGACATGGCACTATACCACGGAGCGCGCCTGTTAGTGATGTGAGCTTGTGTTTGATTTTCTCTATATGTGGTTTCCACGTTAATTGATCATCTAGAATAAGACCAAGATACTTTTCTTGATGAACTCTCTTTAGAATTTGACCATCAATATGTAAATTACTGTGCGGTCCAATAGTTTTGTTTTTTGCTGCAAATATAATATAATTTGTTTTAGACGCGTTTACAGTCAGTAAGTTTGATTTAAGCCAACTTTGTAAGAGATTTAGATCATGCTGAGCTTGTTCTACAGGGTGTAAGGAACACCGTACCACCAAAGTCGCATAATGACTTTAAAATAACGTGTTAATTAATATTAAAGAAGTCGCTACCGTCGGAGATTAATATTTATAGATTTAGTCATTTTTGAGCACGCAATGAATTGGTTACCGCGCGATCCTTACGCTCAGCGTACGTACTTACACGAACTGTAATGTGGTAGGAGGGCGACACTCGGCGACACGATCGAAACATTCGAAACGCGCGCGCATTTTATAAAAATGTTGTGATGTAACGAAAAACAATCACAAAAAAAATACCAATCAATTTACACTATTCTGACTTCAATCTGTGTCTTGTGTATTATTAAATCAAACCTACTCTTACCTTAATCTCGCTCACTTCTAACCAGATAAGGTTCGAAATGTCCGCCATCTACGTGCACACAAATTTTGGCGCGGCGAAAAATCTGCTGCTGAACCCGGGGCAAAAAGTACCGCGTCCAGGAAATGTTCATCGCGAGACTTGCATTGCCACGTGCTTCGCCATAACACATTAGCATGTTGCCATTCTCCCGGGCGGTAAAATAACCTATCGAGCTACTAGGATCGTAATTTAAATAATACACACACAACACACGCACTTATATCACTTAACACAATAAAATTGTCTGCCTACACGATAATTAGTCCGCGAATTACCCGATTGCACATGCACATTCGATTAGCGTAAGGAACCAACTGAGTAAAAATAGGTACTATTTTGAAAAAAAGCCGAACTTTCGGTTTTACCTATGAGTAGTGTTGGACCTAGGTACCTATGATTCTTTATCGATAAATTACATGAGGTCGAAGTGAATATCGTAAAATTATTCTTGACAATAAAGTACTTAACTTAAACCTTTAAAATTGATTAATCACAAAATGTACTTTTGTGTAAGAACATAATTGTTTTATGTGACTGGAATAATTATTCAGCAGTTCGTAGGAAAAAAAATGATAAAATTTTTTAGGCAGGAATTTCATTAGTAGATGATGGATATTAGTAACAAAACAGAGTTTAATTTTAGAAAAAATAAATTATTGTTTATAACAACATGTTTTAAAACTACAGAATTCTAAACAATAACAAACTGTTAATAATAAAAGGTTTTAATAAATTTCGTAGTACGATAAGTTGATAAACGCTGAGAAAGTGATTTTTTATTTTATAACATGGAACCCGTGTAACAAAAATCGATGTACTATTTTATCCAGTGTCACAGGTACGTCACTCGCCGATACCGCTGTAGGTGTTTGTCGGCGCGCTGGCGGTGTCGACAAAGGCGGCTAGCGGTGCCTACAAAGCGCGCGGCTTTTTTTAAAGGAATAGTAGGCAGGATTACGAATAATGAGTGCGAGTGCGCGCGCAATAGTTGCACTACCTCTTACGGTTGACGCTCATGTATTGGTTCGGTTTTGACGTCACTTTCGGTTAGATTTGCGAGAGAGCGATGACCGACGAGTACCTTTACGAATCAGCTGATCGGGAGCAGTTTTTAGTGTTTCATTTACATTGCCTTTTTTCGTGAAAACGGCTTAATAATTACTTTCGTTATGAAAATATTATTGAAATATGTAGGAAAAATGATTTTATGACACATAAAATTAAAAAAATGCGAAAAAAAAATGCAATTTTCATGAAAAGACCGATGAAAAATTCCAACGCAGTGGGGTCTGGAATCATGTCTAGAACTCCAGGTCCCCATAACCGACACGATGTCCCTTACACCCTGTATAATTAAACCTATAGAGGTACCTGAGTAAAATAAACTTGTGTCGTCAGCGTACAGTGCTATATCCCCATTTAAACCGATTTCATGGATGCTATTAAACTAGATTAGAAATAATAACGGTCCGAGGATGGAGCCCTGGGGAACTTCGTAAGTGATTTTTTGAGGTCCACTTTGGACTTCTCCGATTTTTACAATTTGGTATCTATTACTAAGATATGATTTTAACACTTTAAAAGCTGATCCTGAGATACCTAGATGATATAGTTTCAACAATAGTATAGCATGACTGACAGTATCAAAGGCTTTTTTCAAATCTACAAATACTCCTAGTGTAATTTTTTTACTATCGATACTGGATTTAATTTTTGTTACTAGATCGGTTGCAGCTGTAACCGTGTTTGACTTTGGTCGAAACCCATATTGTTTTTCATATAAGAACTTCTTAGATTTTAGAAACGCACTAAGTCGGTTGTGTATTATTTTTTCAAACACTTTTGATAGTATTGGTAGTACCGATATTGGTCGGTAGTTACCTGGGTCTGATTTGCTTCCCGACTTGTGTATGGGGCTGACTTTTGCAACTTTTAAGGACTGTGGAAAGTTTCCTTCTGTTAGGCACCTATTGATACAGAGTGTCAAGTTTTCCGCTATTTGATCTTTAATGCATTTTATCATTTTTGTAGTCATTCCGTCGATACCGGCGCTAGTGTTTACATCTAAGTTTTCAATTATTTTAAGTACCTCTGCAATATTAGTAGGTTCAAAATGTGTTAGGTTGGCCCCACTATCTATTCTGCTTACTGTAACTGGGTACTTGTAAGGCTTGATTATTATGATACGATTTTTGAATTTTGCTAGCTAGCTGTGCCCCTATGTTTGAGAAAAACAAGTTAAAGCACTCACAGATTTCCTTTGCATCATTAATTTGGCCTGCTGGTGTTTCTAATTTTACAAGAGTGGAGTTTTGTTTTATTTTATTGCTAGCCAAATTATTAATCAGTTGCCACATTTTAAGAGAACTTTTTTCGCAATCTTTAAAGGCTTTGTAATAGTACTGATTCTTGGTTGATTGAATTTCTTTATACACAAGATTCTTCTGCTGTAGGAACTCGTCTTCTATCTCTTTGTCTTCAGGTGAGGAATGTTTCAATTTATGCCACAGTATATTTCTTTTATTTATGGACGTTATAAGCTTATTGTTGATCCAGTCTTGTCTTGGCCTGTTTAGAATTTTAGTCTTAATTGTTTTATTTTTAGCAATAGCATCCAATAGGTATTTTTCCAGAACTGTGAAATCATTTTGTGCATATAATAGCGATGAAGATAAGGTGTGTTCTTTTATAGTTTTGTATAGATTTCCATAATTGATAGCCTCGTATGTTACTCTTTTAGGTCTTTCGGGTGTTATTCTGTTTACCTCGAAGTAAATTTGTTTGTGATCTGACATGGCGCTCTCCATTAGAGCCATATGAAAATTATTATCTTTTAGAGTTGTACATACATGATCTATTATTGTCTTTGTAGTTTTAGTCATTCGGGTGCAGTGCGTCTTGTCAATTTTATTAAGTACTAGCTGTTGCCCGCGACTTCGTTCCCGTGGGTAGAAGAAGATGTAAGTTATGATTTATACCCGTCCTGTTTTTTTTCACATTTTCCATTGTATCTTCGCTCCTATTAGTCGCAGCGTGATGGTTTATAGCCTAAAACCTTCCTCGATTAATTGTCTACTCAACACAAAAAGAATTTTTCAATTTGGACCAGTAGTTCTTGAGATTAGCGCGTTCAAACAAACAAACAAACAAACAAACTCTTCAGGTTTATATATTAGTATAGATTCTTAGCCCGTTTTCTTTTAGCACAGTCTTATATTCTTTAACCCATTTGGGACCAAAATGAAACTACAGAAGATAATTTAATGCAACTTTTATTATTTGAAAGATATTAGAGTATAGAAGAAAGTTGTGAAAAAAAAACCTTAAAAAAAATATTCTTGATTATGAAAAAAAAAGGCGTCCTCAAATGGGGACAATGGTATCATGCGGTATGAAAAGTTTCAAACATATTTATTCTATACATAGGGTCTTCAAACATAATTTACACTGCCAGCAAGCTTTTGCGTGACAGACGGTGCACCGTAACTGTTTCACAAGCTTTCGAGGAGAATGGCCACCGCGTTGGTATTGCAGACTCGGTAAATTTGAAGCTGATGGACGAGATTTATTTTGCGTATGGCGCAAATTATGCCGGGCTATCTACCGACAAAATTGTATTTGATCCATTCGGTCTTCTTTTTGTGAACTCATAATATGTAACCGCCAAGCATTTGATATAGTTACATCCAGCATGTAGGTGAATAAAACCCACCACCATTTTTTACCACGTAGTGATACTCGGTAGAGGGAAATGGACTGGTCTGCTTGATCTACACCACCCATACCAGCGTTGTAACTTTGAAAAACATATGGAATAGCAACATCCACCTTCTGCCTGCTTCTTTTGCGAAACACTTTCTGCACTATGAAATGCATCATAGTTTGGTTGGCACTTGTGCCAACGCGGTTCTTGACCTTCTACACGTTTTCTTTGTAATGTAGAGAAAGGCTCATCATCATCCTCATCCCACTGCGGAGAGTGATCTACATTTTCACGTACAAAAACCTCTATTCGCCCTGGAACATCTCGTGGTAAATCATTTTGTACAAGCTCATCCTCATCACCCCCTTCTTCATCGGTAAGACAGCTTGGTTCAGGTGGAATAGTGACTAACTCGTACTCCTCGTCATCATCAGAGTCATTTACCAATGCTGCGAGTGCATCTTCTAGCCCTTTGTATTCGTCAGACCTCGTAAACACTCTTTTCGACATGTCTATCAGCAATTTATTCCTGAATAAACCAACAACTATTAGTACTGATATGTGCCCGCTGTCCCCGTTTGGGGACACCGACTAAACAACAAAAAATTTACTAAATTACAATGTAAAAATAATAGTTTTTTTTGTGTAAATCTATATTTAAATAAACGACAAGTAGAAATTTACCTCAACTGTATTTATTATTATATTCAATAAAAAAATAAATGTACTTAGGTTTTTGGTGATGATGGAATATGTAAAAACTAAATTCGCAACCGAAAAATTAATAAATTTAGGAGCTAATTCAAGAACAGCAACTTCTTTTCTAATAGATACTACACTGACGTTTTAATTGGTGAGATAAAATACAAAACTACCCTTATCATAGAAAAAATAACCTTACATATATGGCCGTGCCCATATGGGAACGGCAGTCTCAAATGGGTTAATAGATTTTTCTTTACTTAATAGATTCAAATTAAAATCTCCAAACATTATAATCCTTTTTCTTTTCATTATGTGATTAGTATATATTTCAAGAAACTTTTTTACATTAGCTGCAGGCTGTTTGTAGACGACTCCAATGTCTAAAGAAAGTCTGTCCAGGTGTATCCATAGAAAGTGATTGTTATCTTCGGAATGCTCTTCTATTAATTCATGTTTTAGTTCATTGTGCACATATATTGAAACTCCACCGCCCCTTGAAGAAGTTCTGTAGTTGTAATAGTGTGTATAATTTGGTAATTTTTGCCTTAAGGCTTCATTTTCATCCTTTATCCACGTTTCAACCAGTAATATTACATGTATAGTGCACTTAAACGTTTGTATGATACATTGTATTTCATCAAGTTTTCCTGGCGCAACAATACTGCGTACATTTGCGTAGAAGAAGCTTATTGATTTTTTCTTAGTTGTGATATTTGTTAGTTTGTATGTAATTGAGTTTTGTTTTGTTTCAAGTTTTACTAGTTTTTTGGCTGCTCTGTAACTATTTTAGGTGTTCCCTTTGAAAATTTTATTACTAGATTCGTTTCTCCGTTATCTTTTCTTTGTTGTAATTCGTCTCTCAGTTTTTTCATGAATTTTTGCTGTTGAGGAGTCTGATCGGAGTAAATTCTCACACCATCTGCGTTCAGGTTAGCTTTATTTCGTAGTATAGCCTTTGCAATGTCCTGGGACGAAAAACATAGTTTAACTGGTCGCATTTTCTTCGTATCATATTTTCCGAGTCGTAATACTTTTACTGCTTTAGGACAATCCGGGTATATGGTGTTTATAATTTTTGCTGTTTCATCCCTATCTGTTTCGCGTCTCTCTTCACTGCTACTTATACATTGCTCAGGAATGCCTACAATAATAATATTCTTACTACGTTCAGCTCGATCTTGAAATTCCTCAAAGAGATCTTCATAAACAGTCTGTGGGGTTGTCTGTGGATATGCCGATACTGAAGAAACAGATTTTAATTGGAGGACGTCATTTTGGAGGGATGATATTTTTCCTTCGTTTTCTTTAACAGTGTCCGTCAGTGCACTAACTTGCGTTTTGATACTTTTGTTTTCAGCCATTAATTCTTCGGTTGTAGTCTTCATGTTTTTTCCTTTTCGATGGGCCATCGTACACTCATCCCATATGATTAAATTACACTCGCGTAATACCTTAGCTTTGTCGCTATTGCTTGAAATACTACAGGTTGGACTTTCCGTGCGATCTAAATCAATTGGTATTTTAAACATAGTGTGAGCAGTTTTACCTCCTGGTAGCAATTTTGCAGCTATCCCTAATGAAGCCACGGCAAGAGCAATTTTACCCTGGTTTCGAACGGAAGCTAATATTAATTTAGTAACCATATTGTCCCCAAATTATTTTGAACACTCTCGCACATGCGATCATAGACTGAACGTTGTTCTGCAGTCATCATTGGGACACCGCTTTCTAATATCGTCAGCAGTTCCATTGGGTAGTAACCAATCTCTGCGGAATATTCCCTTTTAGCAACGTCTCCGACTGAGGTTGGTGTTGGCAATTTGGCAAACCATATTCACATAGTAATTTACCGCCTACTGCTGTTAAGTCATCCTGAAGAGCCAATAAACACTGATTTATAGCAAGATCACGGACGTTATCATTAGTTGTGCCTTCATCATTGTGAGATATATTCCTAAGAAAGTCTCTCTGCAAGTTTTTCTTTATATTTTTCCCATAATTGTATAGCATCTGACAAATTACAAAATGTTAGTAATGTTACAAATAAATGGCGTAACCATCGTGGATTATCACTAATACAGGATTCTGCTAAAGCGTCATCCCAATGCTGATCATTTTCAAGCAAATGACGCGCTTGGCAAGCTTTTCTAAAAGGACATGGCCGGAAATTGTATGAACCTGTGCCCCAGCATGTACACTAATAAAATCTACGTCAATTAATAGTAAACATCGTCAGAAACAAAAATAAAAAAGATTTATTTTGCTCGGCAGTCGCTGACAAAAGTTATGAAGGTTTAAAGTTAAGTAAGGTTAGGTTGAAAGTTAAACTATGGTTAAAGCACTTTTATGTTTCTGGTATATAAATATTTAATCTAGACCTTTAATATTCATAATACAATCACTTGAACACTGAGAGCAGCATTATTTTTCAATTTGAGTAAATCTATTTATTGGAAGTTAGAACAATATTACACAATATTATTCTACTGATAACATTTTGGATTAGACAGCAAATAAAAGAAATTAAATTGTTGAAACATTTAATATTAATAAAACATTATAAAACGCGGCTGGTGAAAAGACAGCTTCTTGGTATCTCGTCCATACCAAGTACCAAAGAATTGTCATAATGTGAGCACAACATCCAACAGTCCGGTTGCCAGATACACAATTACACCAATAACTTAAGATACCATTTCTAGGTTGGTCTTCAAATGAGGGAAGCTCGTCATATAAAAAATACGTGTGATATTCACGCCTGGGCGTATGTCTCGATTTAATACGTCCTCTTAATAGAAGAGGATGATTTCCTTCAATTTCAAGTGCTGCGAAAGTATTTGTTAAACTTGAGTTCTCCAATAATAACTCCCATTCATTAGAATGCGCATAAAGCTTATTATAAAACAGCAAGGCTGATTTAATTAAGGTAGGCACTAAATAACCTGCACTTTGCTGACCATCAAATATGCATCGCCTAGATGTATTAGCACAACATCTATAATTAGGTAGGGCAATTGATGAAACATCTTGACCTGGGCCAAGATGAAGTTGTGGGGCAAGTGGTGGAGGAATTGGTATTTGCATATTTTGATCAGGTTGGTGATCTTCTAAGGCGTCAAAACGGTTGGAATTAGTAATAATTCTTCGGCTCACTTCTCTGTTAGCTCTCATGTAACAACCATGACATAAAAAGTTGGCTGCTCTAACCTGAAAAAAAAAGATGAAGCTAATACCACTCACACTTGACAATCAAAAGCTTAACTTTCTATATTTGTAAACTTAAATGTATGTACATAACAATATAATTATTTTATTGCCAACATCAAAGCAAGACACATATTACAAAATAAAATACCCCGTCTCATCTCTGTCAATCAAACAGATACTCATACAGTTTTTACCAATATATAGAGTGATTAATGAGGAAGGTGAAAGTATATAATACATCCATATTATAGCATAGAAATACAGAGTTCCAAAGATTTGTAAAATCCATGTGGAGTCAGAGTAAATCACTAGTTATCTAAATAAGGCTAGTAAAGACTTGTCCTAACTGATTCTGAATTGAAAATATTCCTCATTAATAATAATTAATATAAAATCAGCATTAAATATTACTTTATAGTAACTATATTGACTCGCCTGTTACATTTTGAATTAGAACTTCAAATAAGTTTAAATTATTTAATGTGATTAACTACACTATTAAAACTGTAACAATTATTCACATGTAGATATTTAAAAACGTACTACTTACATGTCATCATGTAAGTACTGCCACAGTGATACAACTGAGGCCGGAGGGCTTCCCTCCAGAATTTCGTGTCTTTTGGCATGTGTAACTGATTTACCACAGCCATACATTGATATGACCGAGTTGTCTTTCACTGGAATTCGTTGCAAGACATCTTGATATCTTGTCATAACACGCACCACAGACGTGGCTATGAGATGATAACTGTGAAGGTAAAATAAGTATCTTTATTAGTCTTGAGATTATAGATAGGTATTTAAATAATATGAATGCTGTAGAAAAAAGATTTAATGATGCCACAACATACCTCGAATGTTAACCACTCCGATAAAAGACCAGTCATATCGGGAGGTACGCTGATACGTTCTCCGATTGTGATCCGGTTGTAAAAGGTCCATTTTCCTTAAGTATACACAGTACTAGTTAGTGGAGCACTCACGTGGGGCTACGACATATTATAAACGAAAAAACAAACCGGCCGTTTATTGTTTACAAATTATGTGAGAATGTGATTTGACATTGACATTGGACGTTCGATATTCATCACTTCAATGTTGTCAGCACAAAAGTGACTATCTTCCTTTGTACGCGAACTTCGTTTTATTTACTTAATAATATTTAGGGTTTCATTTATTTAAATAAATCAGAAAGCTTAAAAAAAATATGTGTTATGTAAGTTATAATTAATTATGAACATATTACATTTTAAGCTCGATGTCTATAGTGACGGACTTTCCCTACTTTGTTCTTTGTGAATATTATATGGCAACATTAAGGGTACTTTTGAGTGGAGTACAAACGAAGAAAATCTTTTTATTGTATGTTTTTTTCTCCCGCTGCTACAGTAAATTGAGCTTTTTTTAAAATTCCTTATTCGTTTTTTTATAATTATTGGTTTTATTTTGGTTCTTGTACACTCTGGGGCAGAATCCGGCCAAGTCCTTTATAAATGAGGTTGGTCCTCGCACTGTGTGTAATAATAATCGCAAATAGAAACACTCAGCGTTGTTAGGATGAACGGTATACACTCTACCAAGAACATGTTCTTTGAAAATACCTGACTCGCCACCTACAGGCCTGCCACGGCGTCTCCGATTAAAGACACCTGGTTGCTTATTGTAGGTATAATACGATGGAACTTCCTCATACAAAAGAGATTTTGCAAAATCATCAGTTTGGCAAAGTCGAAAGAATGCTAATAAAGTTGTTTGTGTAGGGTTCTCTAATCGTTCTGTAACATTTTCGGCGTTGAAATATATACGTTGACCGCCTTCAAGATGAACATCTAGATGAGTCACAGGTGGATATCTTTCGTGAATGTTGAAACTTAAGATCCGCCGCACAACTTCTGAAGAACTAATATATCTGCCTGACTGAAATCTAGTAATTTCATTATGTTCATTTTTCAACGCAAATGTAGCGTGGTCACTGCCCTTATTAATGTATTTACAAATATATTTTATTGACTCTACAGTATTACACATTTCAACATTTATGTGAGTTTGAAATGTTCTAGACAACACAGGCGAATACGGAACGACCCACCTATTATCTAAAGTTACCTGTTGTCTAGACACTCGTTTTTCAACAGTAAAACCACCATTGTCTCTTCAACGACGACGATATAATGGGTATCCATCATGTCCTGTTACAGTTTCATCCACTAAGCATTTTGGATATCTTTTAGTGCAACGACCGTCTTGCATGCAAGTAGGATTCCCGTTAAATGCACCACATGGACCATGTATCATATGGGTTTTAACAATGTCGTATAGCACGCGATCTGCAATCGGACTTGGAATTTCAGCACTGATTAAACTGTCTACATCATTAGGTCGAACCTCATCTTTTAACCATAGCAGGATAAAGGCAAATTTATTTTGCCTCCAGAACAACAGAAACCAGCCGACTCCTTACTCCACTTTGAAGCATTACAAAAAACATATACTATTGCCCATTAAAGAAGATGATCTGTAATCAATTGCGAGGTTATAAGCAAACCCACTTTTATATTTGTCGGACCACGCCACCGAAATTCTAGATTGATCAGCTATGTGTAAATGTAAGTTATTAAGACTATGTCGAAATCTGTTTGAGGTAAGACGGGCCTCTCGCTGTTCGTCCGTTTCAACATACCGAATATTTTCGATTCTTAATCTTTCATTAGACAAACTTATTAATCGATCTTGTCTCAAAGAATTGTAATCTTCACGTACCGACTCTATTCGTTGTACATGCTCATGTTCATCTTCAAGAGATCGAATAATATTATGGTGCACCCTATCATTTGTCAATTCTCGAGATAAAATATGATGTTCGCGATCAGCTGTAAGCCGTAGTTCCCTTTCAGTGAAGGTTTCTGACTCACGAGACAATGTATGACGTTCTCGGTCAGCTGTGAGCCGTAGTTCTCGTTGTGAAGTAGTTTCAGCTTCTCGGGATAACACATGTTGTTCTCGGTCAATAGTAAGCCTAAGTTCTCGTTGAGAAAAGCTTTGAGACGCACGTGATGTAGCTCGTCTCGCTTTGTCAGCTGCTAATCGCATCTCTCTCTCTGGAGAGCTTGCATTGGCTCGAGAAGTTGAGAACGCGCATTTCTCATCCTCTTAGCATCTCTCGAATTTCGAGATAAAGATGGTCGTTTTTTAGGTGGCATTTTGTATTTTTAATTAACGGTATATTAAATATAGCTGTTGCCCGCGACTTCGTCCGTGGGTAGAAGATATAAGTTATGATTTATACCTGCCCTGTTTTTTTTACATTTTCCATTGTATCTTCGCTCCTATTAGTCGCAGCGTAATGGTTTATAGCCTAAAGCCTTCCTTGATGAATGGTCTATTCAACACAAAAATAATTTTTCAATTTGGACCAGTAGTTCCTGAGATTAGCGCGTTCAAACAAACAAACAAACAAACTCTTCAGCTTTATATATTAGTATAGAGTATAGATATTAGTATAGATGATACAGACAGTTTTCAAAAATCTGAACAGCCGATGTGTAATTGTGAGGCTGATGTGTGTGTTCAACATGTAGTAAAAACTATATTATACGATGATATATATACCAGTACGAGAGAATTAATTGCCAAAATTCAGGAGGACATCGAACCAAGAGTATAGATTTAATAATTTAAATTTATGTATAGACAATATAATTAACTATGTACCGTTTACCACTTATGTATGTAAAATGTTAGTTTATGTAAATAACTATAAGTGTACCTATGTAGTTATAAATAGATATCAACTATAAAAATATCAAAAATTGTATATTTAAAATAAAATAATTCAAAATAACATTTTTTTTTTATTGCTACCTCATTCTTATACAGGTATTAAATAGCCACTGCACTACGTACCTATATAAGGCAGCGCAATGGACAATGGCGAGAGCATTCATTTTCGTTAGGCTATCGTGTCGAATAGACTATACCGACTGTTGTCCGAATTTCGTGCGCGAATCATCAATGAATACAATTGTTGAATGAACGTAATAATTTAACAATGAAAAAATTTGAATGCATGTAAATATGCATATTGAATTACGATAAGTACTTAAATCTTTTACATTTAATTCAAATCATTTATTTCAGACCATGTCCATAGTGTTAGTAACAATGTTAACTTAATATCTAGTGTTAGTAGGTAGGGGAGAAGTGGCTTGAAAGGGACATTTTTGTTGTGGAACCTCTAATAAATATGTGACATACCATTTTTAACAGGTTGGAGTTGAATGGGAAGCCTCCATTAGTTTACTATTGAAATAAAATACAGTAATTATTAATTCTTGCTGCTAAGTTATTTATTTTTGCAGTCTTCAAAAATGTGTGTATTGTCCCTTTCATAAATGGCCTGTTTTGAAAGGGACATGATCATTTATGAAAGGGACAGTACATAATATCTAAAATAATCAAGTTAAAGTAAGCTATAAATAAACGTAATATAGGAAGCTTGACTACAATAACTTCAAGTAAGTACAATCACATTTTAAAGTAATGAAATTGTTAATACCAGTCTTACTATTTTTATTATTAGAACAATCACAAGTAATTAAATAAAACGTAATTGAAATAGAGATTAATACCTACATAGATTCATAAACTTTTGCTAAGCGATAATCAAACAATTTTAAATGATTTATAATCCTTTCCTTAACATCAATACTTAAACAATAATTACTAAAATAAAATATTGCTTTTCTTAATACTAACAAACAACATTATTATTTTACTAACTATCCTAAACACTAATTAACAGTCTTCTTTAAGTTTGGTCTTTAAGTCAGGATCTTTAAAATAATCATAACAATCAATATTGTTTTTGAGGATTGGTGTGGGTCTAAAAAGTAATCAACATAAAAATAATAGATTGTTAGTGACAAAGTGAGCAAAAAAAATTAAAAATGCCTTTAATGCCACAGGTTTCGTGTGCCCATTTCGTGCATATTTTACATTGATACCAGTCTTCAGTGCTTTCTGAATACTTTTTCTTACAGACATTACACTGATTATCATCTCCTGTTTTATCATTTCTCAGGCTACGATTTCTTAATCTTGGACACACTTCTTCTGTTTCAGAAATATTATCAATCGAATCTGAATCAGTCGCCATATTTACACTTGAATCGTCGCTACTGCTGCTGGCAACAAATTTGCGCGAAGGCTTCTTCTTTTGAGAAGTTTTAACAGATTTATTTGATTCTATTTTATTCTTTTTAGCCTTTCCCTTACCTTTAGTTCTTTTTGATTCTTGATCTTTTAAATTGCATTTGAAAATTTGTTTTACATGTTTTAAATTCTGTTTGTCAGCTTTCGGCGTATTCTTTTTTAAAATGTCCAACATATTTTCTAAAAGTAATCTATCTTTTTCTGGAGTTTCCGTTATAATTGTGGTTTTACCTTTACGTTGCCTTCCAATAGATTTTCGAGGTGGAGCTTTAGGATATGGTCTAATGGTTTCTGGGGTTATTGGAGGATTAGAAAAATTTGAAGCTTTAGCATTTGACTGTTCAGTATTGCAACGTTCAGCTTGTAACGTATTCAAATTAGAGGGTCCGGGCTGTGGCTCCCCTGTATAAAAGACTTCCAATTGTGGCTCATTCTCAAAACAGAATGCAGTTTGTGTATCATCTAAAATGGAAGGTGAAACTATTCTTTTATTGAAATCTAGATTAGGCTCTATAGGGTAAGGTACATGCTGAAGTTCTTCTTCATTTGAAGAATTTTCGTCGCAATCGGTAGAGTTTGGAAGAGGTTCAGGTCGGTCTGTCACAAAAGCGGGAAGAAAATCTTCATCAGTAAAAATATTTTTATTGATGGGCCATATTCCTGAATTTTTAAAACCTGATGTGATATTATTCATGCTAAAAGCAGCATAGAAAGCGTCTCTAGCAAATTGGGCGACATTGTAAATCGTGACTGTTTTTCCAGGGTTTGATGTCATCCAGTCGTTCATGCTAGCTCTATATCGAGCTTTGAAAGGTCCAAATACGGTCAAGTCTAAAGGTTGTAAGCGGTGACTACAATGAGGTGGGAATGTTAATATTATTAAGTTATTGGTTCGGGCATAAAGCACCACGTTAATGGTTATGTGCGTGTTATGGTTGTCAAGAACTATCAAAGCAGGCGATTCAGCTGTGGGCTTTACGAAACCAACAAAATGTTTTAGAGCTTTCAGAAAACACTCCTCTGTTATCCAACCAGATAAATTTGCAAGTCCTAAGGCACCAGTGGGGCCACTTTCAAGCATGTGTTCTTTAAAATGAACCCGCGGAAATATAAACACGGGAGGAATGCTTCCACCAGCAGCGTTTGCAAATGCCAGCATGGTTACCAGTGAACCACGTTCTGTTGAACTAATTTGCCCAACTCTCTTAGCACCTGCTTGCGCAACTATTTTTGGTGTATTAGTGACAGTAGTGCAGCCAGTTTCATCTAAATTCCATATCATGTTAGCAGGAAATTCATGCTTCAAATAACATTTCTCCAAGTTGCAGAAAAAGTTTTGCACATTGTGTCTATTAAAACTGGTTGTTCTAGCTAGAGAAGTATTCTCAGGTTTTCTTACGCTCAGCGAGTCATTCCTTTTTAGAAAACCCTTCAACCAATCTAGACTAGCCATATTGTTTTCGTTCCATGATGATGGTGTACTACTGAGTTCTAAACGAACAGCATACTGGTATGCTAATTCTCTTACTTGTTTTGTTGTCAAGCCATGGCACATTTTTGCTGAGGTCTTCAAGTAATCTGCCAGGGAACTTTCTTGGTCTGTAGTGAAAACTCTCTTATTACCAATGTTCGGTGTATAAACAAAAGACGTACATTCAGACGTCTTAGCTTTGGTCACTAATCTATGTAAATGTGATTTACTCACATTATATACCTTGGCAGCTGATCTCACGGAAATTCTGTGGTTCAATACTTCATTCACTGCCTCTTCAATTTTCTTGGCATTAACACGGGTTCTCTTTTTAGGTGGCATTTTATCTGCAATGGTAAATAATAATTGATCACAGTGAGATAAGCAGTCATGAAAGGGACAGTTATGAAAGGGACGTCCCGTTCATAACCGTTTGTTGTGTCCCTTTCATAAATATCTTACTCAAATTAAAAACATAACCACAAAATCTACAATTGTAAATAAAAGTGTACTGACCTTTTGTTTTAATATTCGTGTATGACTAGGAGATACTAATTTAATGAAAATGAATAAATAATCAATTAACATCACTTGAAAAGACGTTTCACAAAAATAACGAAAAAAATACTTTTCTACGGCAATACGAACACTCACACGCTGTCGCCATCTTTGAAGTGACAGGAGCATGAAGTTTGGTGCGATCGAATGTGCGTTGGTGTTGCCATACAACAAAAATTATGTTGATCCGAATCGGTTTTTATTTTAGCTGTGATTTGAAATGTCCCTTTCAATACGTGTCCCTTTCATGGCACCTCTCCCCTACATATTAAAATCATTATAAAAATTATAGGTACATTACAATCATATATTATTCAAAAATCATATATTATTAATTTAAACACAATAAAAATCATAATATATATGGTCACTGTATGCCCGCTGAGTGTAATTGGCCCACAGGCTGCATGTGTAAAAAGATTGGCAGTAGGCTTTGATTTTCAATATCTAAATTTCATTTGTCAATTTGTCAAATTTACTTTTGTATTCAATATCTAAATTTCTCATGATATCTATTTATTCAATTAATATATGAATAGAAGATTAAAATGTGAAAATAGGGCATCCAGATCTCTGATCTTTTTCAACTACTACGGTTTTCTTGAGAAGATTCATTTATGAAGTCGTAAACTAATTTTATTTTGTCTCTGTGATTTTCAGTATATTGCTGACTGGTTAAATCTACATCAAAGGGGTCTCGGGGATCAAAGTGTCCTGTAATAATATCAAATGGTCGACATTTGGTGAAACTATGAATAGCACTATTGTATGCTAAGATTCCGTAAGGAACGAGGTTGATTACACCTTCACCTTTATGCGTTAATTTTAGAATACGTAGATGCTCTAGCAAGGTCGAATGAAAACGCTCCACGATCCCATTATCATTGGGGGTGTGTAGTAAAGTTTTATGATGAAATAAGTTGCTAAGACTTCACTAAACTACATAAAATAAACTACTACTAAAATAACTGATTTATAAATTCCGTTCCGTTGTCTGATACGATAGTTAAAGGTAACCTATGGTGCGTGCAAAATTTTAACAGTGCCTGTAATATACTAACTGCTGTGCCATCTCGAATGTAGTATGTTTGAGCATATTTAGAGAATACGTCTACGATTGTTAGATATTTTTCAGTTTGGATTGTTAACAAATCTATATGAACAGTTTCAAGTTGCTTACTTGCGGGGGGTACAATATTAAATTCTTGTTTAATAGGCTGGCGATCATATTTCGCCTGGCTACAGATAGTAGGTACAGTTATTTATGAATTTAGTAATTTCGTCTTTCATTTTCGGCCACTAGTAGCACTCGGAAAGAGCTAGATAGCATTCAGTTATACCTCGATGGTTGGTTTTTCCATCATGGTAATGCTTTATTATCTCTTGCTGTCTTAGGTATTCTTTGATGTTTTCGAATTCCCCTTTTGATAATACTAGATTCATTGACGATTTTTTAAAATTATTCTGTATAACCGGTATAATTTAAACCGGTATAACTTAAAAAACCTGACGGGGAATACACCAGAACCGCAATAAAACATGCGAACTGTTACTCCAAACGCACTTCCCGGGATGTATAATCACCACGGAAAAAGGATGGCTGGGAACGGAGATACACGTGCCGCAGGCGTCGGATTGGAGCACCCCCCAGAGAATCGTCGACGAGGACAAAGTCAGATGGGCCATCAACACCTTCCTCCCCTTTAAAACAGCGGGCCTAGATGGGATATTCCCGGGTCTGCTTAAATGGTGCGACGAGGGGCTGATAGAACATCTAGTAGGTATCTACAGAGCCTGTCTGGCCTTCCGGTACACCCCGCAAAAGTGGAGAGAAGTGAAAGTAGTATTCATACCGAAACCCGGCAAGAGTGACTACACGCAACCGAAGTCCTACAGACCAATAAGCCTGACGTCCTTCCTTTTGAAGACGATGGAAAGGCTCTGCGATAGGGACATTAGGTCAAATGCGCTACTACAACGTGCGCTTCATCCAAACCAACACGCCTACAGCGCGGGCAAATCAACAGAATCTGCACTACACAGTGTGGTCAGCACAATCGAAAGGGACTTATCAGCAAAGCAGTCGACCCTAGGAGTTTTCATAGACATAGAGGGAGCCTTTGAAAAAACTAACTTCACCAGCATTGCAATGGCTCTAGTACGACATGGCGTTGATCCAACGGTAGCCGGATGGATAGATGACATGCTCAGGAACAGGGCCATACAACTCACCGTAAACGGTGCAACCAGAGCCATGGTGGCGAGGGGCTGCCCTCAAGGGGGGGTCCTTTCGCCGCTTCTGTGGAACCTGGTGGTTGATGAGCTCATCACAAGGCTCAACACACAACGACATTTTACGGTGGGATATGCAGATGACATCACTATTCTAATCAGCGGACCCTGTGAGAGCACTTTGTGCAATCTTATGAGCTCTGCTCTAAGGACGGTCGAAAAATGGTGCGTAGACCACGCCGCCGCTGGACCTCTTCATACAACAAGAGGCAGCGGTAGCTGCTACAAGACTAAAACACTCGGGACTGTGGCGCGCACAATCTAGAGGCCATGGTGACATATGGCACAAAAGCCTTGAGTCCATACCAATGCTGAATGCACCATGTGACCGAATACCTAGGATGTATGTCTTCAACAAAGCATACACAATACAAACGACAGAAAACGAACAAGATTCCTCGGGAATACACGAGGTACGCGTCTACACAGATGGCTCAAAGACGGACTCAAGCACAGGCGCAGGAGTATTCTCAATGGACCTGAACATCAACATATCAATACCTCTGGGTGCAGACAACTCGATCTTCCAATGCGAGTGTGTAGCCATCACCCAGGCGGCCAGAGCTATAGAAAGGAGAGGGGTCCAGGACCAAGCCATCAGGATTATCTCCGACAGCATGGCGGTTCTTAAGGCACTGGAAAACTACATCATCACGTCGTCGCTGATACAAGAGTGCCACCAAGCTCTCGAGCGCATTGCTGTGGGCAACACGGTGACCCTGCAATGGATAAAAGGCCACAGCGGATCTCTAGGAAACGACGCTGCTGATCAGCTGGCGAGGAGGGGATCGGACACGCGGATCTTTGGCCCCCGGCCATATCTGCCTGTCCCCATTGGCCCTGGTGCTGGTCATGGTTAAGGCGACAGACTACTAACAACCACAACGACCGCTGGGCCACGGTGAACGGCTGCAGACAGTCAAGGGAAGCGGTCCCTATCCGCTCACCAAGACTGTCTCGCGGCCTGATTGGGCTTAAGCGAGTCGACTTACGAACAGTGGTGGACTCGCTGACCGGGCACATTCCACTAAATAAACACCTTTTCACCATCAATGTTACAGATAGTCCACTATGTAGAGGCTGTCTTCAACATGAAGAATCAGCGGCACACGTGCTCCTGGAGTGCACGTGGGTCGCGGAATGCCGGGCAGGGATCCTCGGTTCACCGAGCTCCGACACAGAAGCCTGCGAACTTCCCAGAAGACTTCTGCGCTTCTGGAGGGAGTTGGGATGGCTGGACTGACAGCCTCCCAAAGCCACCTGACGCACAATGGGCCGACTTGGAGCCTACGTGCGGAAAAAGGAGCCCATCACCAGTAACCAGTAACCAGTAACCGGTATAATTTTATACATAGCTAGTGGGGGATTTATTAGTAACGCGGTTTTAACCTTCGGGTTAACATATTCTTTAATAACATTTATTACATCGGACTCTAAGTTTGATTCTGAAACTTGCACAGCTGTTCTAGTATGCGTCTCAACTGGTTTGGATGCTGTAGGGCGTTTTTAATATCACCAACCACACTTATATGAATTTGTCTATGGAATTTATTTAATGGCTCATCAACAATCGGGAGTTCAAGGATTGGATGTTCTTGACTAGTGTGGGCGGAAGCTGTAGATAAATTCCCTACGAAGGGTGGACGCTCAGATGCTTTTGCTACCATTGAACATGTCTCTTCGTTATTGATTTGAACGCGGGACAGAGCATCAGCATTCGTATTATTTGAACCTTTCTTATAAATTACAGATAAATCGTACTCAGATAATTTAAGTTTCCACCTAGTTAGTCTAGAGTTGGGTTCCTTCAGGCTCATAACCACTGAAGTGGTTTATGATCTGTGACGACCCTAAATTTTCTCCCGAATAAATACGGTCGAAAATACTTTGTCGCCCAGACAATTGCAAGGAACTCCTTCTCAATTGTGCTATAATTTATCTCGCTCTCATTAAGGGTACAGGATGCGTAACATACCGGTTTATCTGAGCCCACTGGGTCCTGCGATAGAATAGAACCTAATGCGACGTTAGATGCGTCGGTGGTTAGGATGAAATCTTTCGTAAAATCTGGGTATTGCAGGATCGGATCTTTATTTATAAGAGTTTTACATTGTTCGAAACCTTCAGTGTATTCAGAGTTAATAATGACCTTTCTACCTTTTTTTAAACATTGTGTAAGTGGTTTTGTTATTCGCGCAAAGTCTGGAATTAATTTTCTATAGTAGCCAACTAAGCCAAGGAATTGCATTATTTCCTTAGGGGTAGTTGGGATAGGATAATTTTGTATTGCTTTTATTTTATCCGGATTGCGTTTAATCCCGTCTCTAGTTATAACATGACCTAAGTAAGAAGTTTTTGACTACCGAAGTTTTTTAAAAACCTTTTCCAAATTAATTATATGCTCCTGTAGCGATGTGCTGAACACCACAATATCGTCCAAGTAAACGAGACAGACTGTGTTCTGGAGATCTTTAAGAACATTGTCCATTACACGCTGAAAGGTAGATGGGGAGTTCTTTAACCCCATAGGTATTCTCAAGAAAAAAAAGAAAAAAATGGGCACTATGAGGTGCCCATTTTCCACGTTGAAAGCGGTTTAGATGCAAGGAACGTCAAGACATTATCTATTTCTCTATTGACCGCGTATGTGAGGTAGCATGTGCAGAGATAGAAAATCTTATTATCCTTTGCGTATTCAGACCCCCTGTATCCAATTTGTCATCGTTTGTTTTAATTATGGATGAAATATTAGATAAGTTATATCGTAATAATAAAGACATACATGCTTGTGGAGATTTTAATGTTAATATTTTGATCGATTCCCCTGATAGAAGTAAGCTTTTGTCTCTTTTAAGTCGTTTAATTTAAATCATATTTTCAATGAACTCACTAGAATAACGTTAACTTCCTCTACTTGTATAGATAATGTTTTTTCGAACCGTAAACTTATTAACTTTCAATTGCTTAGATCGGATCATATAGGTCAAGTTGTCTCAATAGGAATAAAAAATGAATTGCCTTCAAATAAAATAATGAAAATCAGGCCACTAACAAATAAAACCCTGAGTTGTTTTAAAAATAACACATCTGCCGATCTTAGTTCGAATTATTCACTATCAGGAGTTCCAAATACGGATTATGATGCATTTTTCCAGTTAATCTTTAAATCATTTAATAAAACGTGTCCCCAAAAAGATATTAGAAAAAATTTTAAACGTAAAGGACTTGGCCGGATTCTGCCCCAGATTGTACAAGAACCAAAATAAAACCAATAATTATAAAAAAACGAATAAGGAATTTTGAAAATAGTTCAATTTACTGTAGCAGCGGGAGAAAAAAACATACAATAAAAAGATTTTCTTCGTTTGTACTCCACTCAAAAGTACCCTTAATGTTGCCATATAATATTCACAAAGAACAAAGTAGGGAAAGTCCGTCACTATAGACATCGAGCTTAAAATGTAAAATGTTCATAATTAATTATAACTTACATAACACATATTTTTTATTTAAGCTTTCTGATTTATTTAAATAAATGAAACCATAAATATTATTAAGTAAATAAAACTAAGTTCGCGTACAAAGGAAGATAGTCACTTTTGTGCTGACAACACTGGAGTGATGAATATCGAGCGTCTAATGTCAATGTCAAATCACATTCTCTCATTTATAAACAATAAACTGACATTGCGCCGGTTTGTTTTTTCGTTTATAATAATATTTATATTTTAGTGTCGTAGCCCCACGCGAGTGCTCCACTAACTAGTCGTACAGTATAATTAAGGAAAATGGACCTTTTACAACCGTGTGTTACCTGTGGTATCACAATCAGAGAACGTATCAGGAGACATGTTTTATCATCATTACCTCCCGATATGACTGTTCTTTTATCGGAGTGGTTAACATTCGAGGTATGTTGTAGCATCATTAAATCCTTTTTATACCTACAGCATTCATATAATTTAAATACCTACCTATAATCTCAAGACTAAAAGGTACTTATTTTACTTTCACAGTTATCATCTCATAGCCATGTCTGTGGTGCGTGTTACGACAATTTATCAAGATGTCTTGCAACGAATTCAAGGGAAAGACAACTCGGTCATATCAATGTTTGTTATGGCTGTGGTAAATCAGTTACACGTGCCAGAAGACACAAAATTGTGGAGGGAAGCCCTCTCGCCTCACTTGTATCACTGTGGCATCATCATGTAAGTAATACGTTTTTGAATATCTACATGTGAAAATCACATTGAATAATTTAAACTTATTTGAAGTTCTAATTCAAAATGTAACAGGCAAGTCAATATAGTTACCATAAAGTAACATTTAATCCTAATTTAATGTTAATTATTAATAATGAGGAATATTTTCAATTAGGAATCAGTTAGTACAAGTCTTTAATTGCCTTATGTAGATAACTAATGATTTACTCTGATGCCACATGGGTTTTACAAATCTTTGGAACTATTTGTGTTTCTATGCTATAATATGGATGTATTATATACCTTCTCCTTCCGCATTAATCACTCTATCTATTGGTAAAAACTGTATGAATATCTGTCTTATTGACACAGAGTGGTATTTTATTTTGTGTTATGTGTCTTGCTTTGATGTTGGCAATAAAATAATAATATTGTTATGTACATACATTTGAGTTTACAAATATAGAAAGTCAAGCTATTGTTTGTCAAGTGGTATTAGATTAATCTTTTTTTCAGGTTAGAGCAGCCAACTTTTTATGTCATGGTTGTTACATGAGAGCTAACAGAGAAGTGAGCCGAAGAAATATTACTGATTCCAACCGTTTTGATGCCTTAGAAGATCATCAAACAGATCAAAATATCCAAATACCAATTCCTCCACCACTTCCTCCACCACTTCCTCCACAACTTCCTCCACCACTTGCCCCACATCTTCATCTTGGCCCAGGTCAAGATGTTTCATCAATTGCCCTGCCTAATTATAGACGTTGTGCTAATACATCTAGGCGATGCATATTTGATGGATGTCAGCAAAGTGCAGGTCATTTAGTGCCCACCTTAATTAAATCAGCCTTGCTGTTTCATAATAAGCTTTATGTGCCTCGATGTGCAAGGATATGTGAAAATCATTTGCATTCTAATGAATGGGAGCTATTATTTGATAACTCAAGTTTAACAAATACTTTCACAGCACTTGAAATTGAAATCTTGTTGGACAGTAAAAATGTAGAAAATGTTATTGATTTTGAAAATATTGATTTAATGCCTAATCATGTATGCCATTATTGGACAGGGCGCACCACCCAAGAGTTCATTGAATTGCATAATAGTATACCAATACAGTCTGTTGTTCCCAAAAATTCAAAATCTGCATTAGCAATGCTTTTAATTAAGTATCGAACTGGTGATAGTGATGCTAGGATATCTAGTTTTTTTAGAATTGCTAAATCTACTTTGCAATACAAAATGAATCTTGTGAGGAATTGTCTGACTGATCATTTTGTTCCG
Organism: Trichoplusia ni; assembly: GCF_003590095.1. Lineage (NCBI taxonomy): Eukaryota > Metazoa > Arthropoda > Insecta > Lepidoptera > Noctuidae > Trichoplusia > Trichoplusia ni. Next base: position 1,785,711 of record NC_039505.1, read on the forward strand.
CTTCATCTTGGTGTGTCTCACATCTCTCACCAAGAAATAGTTGCACGAAACACTACCATTCCTGAAAAATTATTTGGAAATCCTCACTCTTATGCTTCTGACAGGTGGGCCATAGTTCAGTGTGATGGTACATACCTTGACGTACAAAAAAGTTCCAACTATAAATACCAAAAAAAGACATACAGTCTTCATAAGTATCATAACCTTACAAAACCATTCTTAGTAGTCTGTTGTGATGGTCATATTATAGATGTTTTTGGACCATTTGCTGCAACCCCAACAGACGCGGAAATAATGAATTATTTAGTTTCTAGCAGTGGTGGGTTATTTCAATACTTTAGGCAAAATGATGTATTTATTTTAGACCGTGGCTTCAGAGATTCGGTTTCCAACCTAGAAGCTCTTGGTTACAAGGTACATAAACCTGAAACTAAAGATGAAGGGGAAACATTATCAACCTTACAGGCGAACAAAAGTAGATGTGTCACGCTGTGCCGATGGGTTGTAGAAGTTGTCAATGGCAGGTTTAAACGGGACTATAAACTTTTTAGAAATGTTTTTATTAACTTGGCTTCTGCACACATGATGGAGGATTTTAGGATTGCTGCTGCACTCATTAATAAATTCCACAAAGTAATAGAAAATCCTGAAAATGCTGATCAAATTGTTCAAATAGCAACCTCAAGGTTGAACTTACCTAATTATTTAGGTCAGTTTATACAAGAGTATAATTTAAACGGACGTAGAGTATTATTTGCAAGAATTCATGCAAACCTGCCAGAACTTAATTGATTTCCACGTTTAGATATAAATGAGTTAAAACTAATTTCTTTAGGACCGTATCAGGTGAAGCAGGCTCGCTCATATTATGGCGAGCACATTAGAGAGCGAGGTATTTATGAGGTGGAAATATGTCCAGAGCTAGAGTTTTCGGAAGAACTTGCATTACACATTGGAGGAAATCGTCCTCTTCTATTAAGAGGACGTATTAAATCGAGGCATACGTCCAGGCGTGAATATTACACGTATATTTTATATGACGAGCTTCCCTCATTTCAAGACCAACCTAGAAATGGTATCTTAGGTTATTGGTGTAATTGTGTATCTGGCAACCGGACTGTTGGATGTTGTGCTCACATTATGACAATTCTTTGGTACTTGGGATGGGCGAGATACCAAGAAGCTGTCTTTTCGCCAGCCGCGTTTTTAGATAATGTTTTATTAACATTAAATGATTCAACAATTTAATTTCTTTTATTTGCCGTCTAATCCAACTGTTATCAGTAGAATATGGTTCCAACTTCCAATCAATTAGATTTTCTCAAATTGAAAAATAATTCTCTCCCAGTGTTCAAATCATTTTACTATGAATATTAAATGTCTAGATTATATATTTATATACCATAAACATAAAAGTGCTTTGAACATAGTTTAACTTTAAACCTAACCTAACTTAACTTTTAAGCTAAATAACTCTTGTCAGCGACTGCTGAGCAATATAAATCTTTTTTATTCTTGTTCCTGACGATGTTTCCTATTAATCGACGTAGATTTTATTCGTGTACATGCTGGGGCACAGGTTCATACAATTTCCGGCCATCTCCTTTAATGAGTGGGCTACTAAAGGCATTAGAATAAGCAGAGACAAGATGTACAGTCTGTATGAGGACAGGTCGTTTAATGTTGATCCCAATTTTCATAAAGATGTTAGAAATTACTAAATTTTTTTTAAAAGGGTCTGTTTAGCGGCTAAATCAAATCTCATCAGTAGGCCGATTGGCAACTCTGATAATAAAATTAAAACAGTATGGAAGATTATCAACTCCGAAACTGGGAATGGTAATCAAATCAAATCAAAAAGTTTTTATTTCAAATAGGCCGTTTCTCAGGCACTTTTAAAACGTTACATTACTGACTGTAGTTGCACTGTTCCAAAGTGTCATTCTTATGGAGAAGAACCGGCAAGAAACTCCATAAGTTACTCTTTTCAAAATAAAATATTACAGTAGCATTTTACATTAAAATGAATGTCTGCAAAAACAGCATAAATTAGCAAAACAAGTATCAAATAGCAAAATGTTAATGATTTTCTATAAAAACTCACATCCAGAGAAGAAAAACACGTTACAATGAAGTAAATTTTGCTGAGGTTTACACTGTTGATACATATAGAAAGCATATTTCACAAAAAAAGGAAAACAATAATAATTTAATGATAATTTTACATAATCTAAATATGTAGTCCTAATCAAATCCTTATCAGGAATGTCAAGGCATGTCATAGCTTCTATGAATAAAGGCTGTGGCTAAACTAATAGTAGATAATAAGGAACAAGAGATAACTTTTAAAGACATTAAAATTCTAACGCTTCCGTCAGTTTATATTATGAAGAATATAATGTCCGTTCGAAAAAACCTTATTTATTTCAATGTAAACAGTGATTTCCATAATTTAAATACGAGAAATAAAAATAAACTTGCAGTTCCAAGATTTAGGTTATCTAAAACCAACACTAAATCGTTCCTAGGAAATTCTATTCGTTTATATAATAAATTGCCTAATAAAATTACTTGTTTACCTTTTAGCAAGTTCAAAATGGCCGTAAAATCGATGCTGATTAATAAAGCTTATTATAAAATTAGTGATTATGTAGATGATAAGCGCGCTTGGTTTTAGTATTGTATCGGTACATGTGGCCTCCCTGGTGGTCTGCTAGATCAATTTTGTCGTACTTGCTACTATTAGTTTCCACGTCTTCATTCCTGAAGGTTTTGACATGCCTTGACTTTCCTGTTAAGGATTTCATTAGGACTACATATTATTTGTGTCGCATAACTTCAAACTCGGATAAATCAATAATTCTAAAAATTTTAAGATTTTGGTATCAAAAGAAAGGGTAAAAAAAAGAATTTAAACAATTTTATCAGTTGTGTATAAATCCGCATAGTTCTTGAGAAATAAACCGTCAAAATCATAATATTATTTCAAACTCGGATAGATCCATGAGACATTTTTTTTCAAATGTAGTTAAGTCCATGAGAGCCAATCAACGAATTGCATTAGTTCAACATGGCCGTCAGTCGACGTAAATCTTACGACAGTAACACTGCACACTCCGGCTTTTTATTGTTTCTTTTTTATTATAAAGACAGTTATCATGGATACTTCCATTAAAATTGTGTCGCCAAGCAAAGCCCGCAAGCGGCCTAACATAAAATCATTGGCCACAATTTAACGTGCCTTCCGAAACACGGAGGAACTCGTTATGACAAAGATGGTCACCCATCTACGGACCAACCGCGTCAAGCATAGCTTAACCTGTGATCGAATCACTTACGCAGTTATAGCTTAGCCACGAGCTCCTAACATAAAAGTTCGCCGTAATAAAGAGGAAAGAGCGAAAATTCGGTAAGTTTGAAATACCTGCACCTATGCGTCGTTTGGAATCCTGAGTTGGCACTAGTGTTGAGCCTTTATCGATTATTTTTATTATTTTGTTCTCATGTTACAGAATAATTTGGATATAATAAGTATGTAAGTATATACTATAACATGAACTGTCCGATCAGACTTGCGTAGGTAAACAGGATCAAATGTAAGTTTTAAAATATAAGTGCATTTTGGAGATGGTCTTCTGGATATATTTTGAAATTTTGCTTATTTTATATGCACGTGTGGAATGTCCAATCGTATTTATTTAAGTGATACGCACCACAGTCAGCTTTGTTTTGAATGAGAGCTCTCTTATAAATAAGCTTCTCACTTTTGCCTGGTTGCATATTGCATGAATATTTTAATAATGTGCATTGGCTGTTTAGGTTCCTTACGTGACATAATTTAAAACTGAGCTTTGATTTATTCTCAGATATTCAACAAATCAACCTCCAATAAAACCGACATGCGGACATAAAACCAAGGCTTATCAATGTAGCAAACTAAATTCAAACGATGTTCTGTTCTTTAATAGAGCATTTTATGCAACAAATGATAAAATAAAACAGGACAATTTTATTCTAAAGCATGTCATCTCTACAGCCATAGTCAGAAGACGCCCAAAGACTAGAAACAAAACAGGAAAGCTAATGGCCCTTAAATACTTCATTCGCCAGAAAACAGACAGAGTGTTGATCCCTGTTTGCAAAAAAATTTTTAGGCATTCTGAATTTAAAAAAGGGCAGAGTAGATGGTGTTGCTAAGCGTCATTATGTTACTGGCTCAATGGCTGTAGAAAATCAGGGTGGAGAAAAAAAACGCACACATATCGTTCACGCAAAGAAGCTGTTGAAAAGTATATTCAGACTTTTCAACCTCTAGAAATTCACTACTGCCGGGACAAAGTTCGGCAACGGCAATATTTACATCCAGAGCTGAATATAAAAAAGTTGTGGAAAATGTACTCCGATGAGGCACTGCCTGGGTATACCGTTAGTTTCAGTTTCTTCCGAAAAATTTTCGTTACAAAATTTAATATTGGATTTGGCAGTCCTAGGCAGGACGTGTGTTCAACTTGCCTCCAAGTAAAGGAAAAGATAAAAGTAGAAAAAAATGATAGTGAAAAAGTAAGACATATGACTGAATTAGGATTCATAAGCTACGAGCGAAAACATTCTTTAAACTTCTACAAAAAGAAGAGCAAAACGAGATATTGTTATCCTTCGACTGCCAAAAAAAATTACCTCTGCCCAAAATACCCGATCAATCCAATACTCAATACTCAATCATTTATTGCATTCCATATGTTACAGAGATGGTAGAAAATAAATAGCAGTTCAATATGGACCCTGTTAGGCACGCAAAAAATATAGGAGAGAGGAAGAGGGCAGAATAGCAATTCAGAAAAATATTAAAAATATTCAGTATAATATTAATAATAGTTGTTACTTTTATTATGGTTTGTTTAGGCAGGATGATTTAAATTTACGATTGTTTTATCATCCAGAAACTCCTTTACAGTATAATATGCCTTTAATACAAGGAATCTTTTTAATTTATTAATAAAATGCTTATTTTAGTTTCTTGTCTAATTTCATTTGGCAGTTTATTATAGATTTGAATGGACATAATTAGGGGGCTAGTTGAGTGCATTTTAATTCGAGATTGAGGTTTATTTAGTTTGTTTTTGTTATGTCTAAAATTGTATTTTTTTTGTATATCTTGGCAACTGGTGTAGTAATTTTGATGTTTTCTGACAAATTTACAGTTCTAAAATGTATAAACAGGGTAGTGTAAGTATATTAAGTTTTTGAAAATGTGGTTTACAGCTGTCTGTCTGTTCTATGTTTGCTATTATCCTGATTAACTTTTTTTGTAATATAAAGATGGTTTGTGAGTCTGTACTGTTACCCCACAGCATGACTCCATAGCTGAGCCATGCTTGGGCATATGCGTAGTAGGTAACAAGTGCTGTTGAAGGTTTGTTGTTCTTTTTATTTCGCGTAGGGCATATGAAAATTTTGACATTTTTGCTCAAATTTTTTGTATGTGGGATTTCCAATTTATGTGGGTATCAATAGATAAACCGAGTAGGGTAAATTCGTTTACTTGTTCTATTTTTATGTTATTAAAAGTGAAGTTAAGTTTTAAGGTAGGCTTTTGATGGGGGTGAAATGTGATTAATTTAGTTTTTGTGAAGTTAATTTCTAAGTTATGGTTGTCCATTCAGTTTACAGCTGTAGAAAGAAGAGAGTTTAATTTGATGTTTATATTGTCGTTTGTTTGGCACGAGGTAAGCAAGGAGATATCGTCTGCGAATAGAACACAAGGCCCGTGTATAGTTTTAGGAAGATCATTAATATAGATAAGGAATAAAAGACAACCTATCAAACTTCCTTAGGGAATAGACTCCTTAACTGGTTTGCTTTCAGATCTCACTTTAGTTATTAAGTTTGTGTTGTGGTCGAAGTATTCTATTTCTACGAGTTGTGTCCTATCCTTTAGATATGAGGCAAACCATCTATGAGCTTTTCCTCGTATTCCTATGCCATGTAGCTTGTCTAATAAAATGTTAAATTTCACCTTATCGTAGGCTTTGGTCATGTCGAGCAATATACCCACTGCATAGTTTTTATCGTTGACGATAGTTAGAGCCTCTTGTACATATTTGTAGACTGCTAACGTTGTATCCGTGTACTACTCACAACAGTTGTACTTATACAATTTTACCATAGTTAGAGGATCATCTCATAATAAATTCTGCAAAGACAACGTATACTCGTACACATGGACAGAAGAAACTGCACATGAAGGGTCAAATGAAATTTGATCTGCCGTTATAGATTGTTTAAACAAGCTCAATACAAATGGAATTGAGAAGATACGTCTCATGGCCGATGGTTGCGGAGGCCAAAACAAGAATTCCATTTTGTTGAGTGCTCTGATGAACTGGCTTAATTTGAAATCTCACAAGGTCAAAACTATAGAAATAATTTTTCCAGTTACTGGACATTCTTTTCTGCCATCAGACCGCGTATTCGCGTTAACTGAAAAAAAGATCAGGAAAATGGAAACGATATAAACACCCGAAGACTACATGGATGTCCTAAAAGAACACGCAACGGTTTTGCGTTTAGGATCAGAAGTCGCGGTATACGACTTTAAGACACAAAGTAGAAATGTTTTGAAGTCGACCCAAAGCTTCCATTTTCAAATCACAAAATGCAAAAGATTTATTATTACTACACTAAGAAAACAAGTCCAAATACGTGGTGAAATCTCTTACCATTCTGATACAGGTATTTTAATACGAAATGTACATTCTTATTTTATGTATTATCTATAAATAAGCAAAGATTAAATAACGAAATTCATTTCAGGTGTTGCTAAAACAATTAATAAACGCGGCCAATCGTTTGAAAATTATAGTCCAGAGAGACTGCCCATTGGAGTTCCAGTTCATGAAGCAAAACTTATTGATGTTCGCAAATTACTGAAAACGCACTTTGGCCAAGACTGGGCATCGTTGGTACAGTTAAATTATTATAAAAAAAGTGCTTAACAGTGAGAATGTGATAGGGCGACCAATGCACGAAGAAGAAATTGAAGAAGATGACTCAGAAGAAATATTGAATTTTGTTTAAAATAATTAAATAAGGTATAAGGTTACCTACTCTTTTTGTAAAATAAAACTAGATTTCCTTATTTTGCATGTATTATGTTTAGCTTTATTCAGTTAGCTACCACACATTATATATCGATAGCAACGGTGATTCGCAACTGCCACAACCCTAGTTCTAATCGTTTTTTTTTCAAATCCCGATAAATCCAGATCTGTTAAATCAAAATTCTATAAATCCACTTTGAGTTTTTACAAAGACAGATAAATTGCATTTCATTATATCAAATGGAGGTAAATCCAACCTAAATATTATTTTTTTGAAAGAATGAATGGTGTGAATGTTGAATTTGCTGAACAGGTAGCTTTCTTAAATACTGTTGCCTTATTCAAAAAAAAAAATTGCCTTTTAAATCATTGTATTATGAATATTACCAATTTTTTCATAATATCTCCCAATAAGGTAGAGTGGATTTATCCGAGTTTGAAGTTAAGCGACACATTTGATGTATATAAAATATTCATTTTGCTTTTTTTTTTTTGTTGCTTGTTATTGGTCAAATATGGCTTGTAAATGCATCAACAGTGTAAACCCCAGTAAAATTGACTTTTTTTCCATTGTTGGATTTATTATTATTTTTTATTTTTTTATTATTTTACTATTTTAAGCTGTTCTTGCAGTAACATAATATTTGTAAAAATTGTACTAAATACATTTATTTAAAAAAAGAGTAACTTATGGAGTTTCTTGCCGGTTCTTCTCCATAAGAGTGTCACTTTGGAACCGCGCAACTAGAGCCACGTTGTGCGAATCCTATGTTTAATCTTGTTAGTAAAGGTTAGGGCTACGCCTTCTATATAAAATATATCTGCATATTTCCCGCATACGTTTCTTAATTAATACGCTCTTCCTCGTTAAGATGTTCCGTTCGTAGACGCGATATAACTTCTTTGGCGCGTGCTGATACTGGTGTAAAATTCGAATACTGAGTGTCGTGAGGCGACTCGTCAGTATGCGTGCATTGAATATTATAAGTTTCGGCTTGTACAGGACGGTCCATTGAAAATATTATGTCATGTGAAGTAGTATTAGCAACTTCCACAAATCCACGATTATTTGCTACTACCGTTAAACAGTCTCTAATGACACAATCGGATATAGATTGCGTGGGAATAATTACATCTCCATCATTACAGTTGATTGGAATTCTAAGAACTTTTGATGAGTATGCAGGTATAACCTTCTCATATAGATTTACATTACGAAAATTGTATATGCTAATTCTATTAGAAGAGGATCGAGTTATTAATAATTTATTCTTAAGATCAATTTTGGCCTCCCATTTTTCTAATAAATCTAGACCTATAAGCCAATCGAAATACTCGTGACACTTATAAATGAATAATTTTGTTTAGTTTATAATAATAATTTCCACTTCATAATAAAACTGATTAGTTAGATTGATTAAGTAGCATCACGTTTTGTAAAACGTCCAAGTAACCTTTACTGGTAATGCGACCGCCTATCTGCACCAATGCACCGGGACCTATTGATGATATCCATCCCCAATATCCTAAAGAAATGCGGCCACTAGACCTGCATGGAAGAATATTTTTTTTATTATAGCGCTCACAAATTATATTATTAATAATATATTGCGCCATAATATTTTGCGACCGTCCTTGTCTGACTTAAAACATTTTTCATTACTAAATATAACAACATTATTGCACCAATCAAAATCCAAATATTGTCTTGCGAATCGCACCCGGTTTTGCCTGTGGACGTCTGACAGCAAAATTTTCTTGGCTGGCCTACGACACTTTTAACCAGCTGCACGTAAGTGGTTTCGTACAGTTTGCAACGTCACGTCATGTTTAGACGCCGTGGAACGAGTAGTGAGGAAGGGCTCAGCCATATGCGATAACTATATCACGATGCTGATGATTGGTATCTGTGTATGCAAATCCTCGCTTTGGTCCTGATCGGAGAGGGTCTGTAAGGATGTATACGTATATAAGTGGTTAATCGTATCTATACATGTAACACATAGATATTAAGAACTATAAATGTTTATGCATAGCCTAAAATAAATGAGTACTTTTCTAGCCTTGTTCGGTTTCACTTCTCTCCCGTTACGCCAGCCCTTGCAGGTCAATGCTTCCCGAATCTGCATAACGATGGACCCACAATTGCACAGTTCTCTCAATCACTCCTCTGTGAACAATAACAAAATATTGTTACAAAAACAACAATCAATAAAATGTGTTTTATTGTTTTGATTTATTCACAAAAATATATTACAAGCCGATACAGTGTAAACATAAACCAATTTAGGTTTTTCTGCACCTGTTCATCCATCGTCGTAGTTACGTCGCATCGCGCTCGCACACAATGCACATAAATATATTAAACTTCTAAACATATATTTTTTTGTTACTCACCGATATCTTTAAACGCCTTGCAATTTCACTTAACGAAATGTTTTTCTGATGCAAAATAATAATCTCAGGTCTTAAAAGTGTAGTTAAATTATTAATATTGATTCACAAATTAAAACAGTTCTCGAAAAACGCAGGATATAATGTCTAATTACGTTAGGAAAGCCCGATAGTCAATAGCATTATGATGATGCACTTAAGCCGCGGTAAAAATATGTAAATAATATGAATTGTCATTTATAGAGTAGAGATGTGTCCCTCACTCATGAGGTGCCTCGTTTGAGGTACTCGTGATCGCAAATTGAAAGAGTTACTCGAATTCCAACATTGAATCGACTCATCCCCTCACTCTTTCACGCGTCCTTACTAAAAATATGACACTGACATTATTGACGCGAGTACTCCCGAGTGAGTATTGAGTTATTGAGCAATGTGAATAGTATCATCTATGGTATGGTAGCATCTATGGTATTGAGTGATCGAGTGACCATAGTGAGTGAGCGAATGAACCGACTTATTTCATTTGTACAGAATGTAAAGAATGAGTGAGGTGAGGTCTCGAACTCTGGATTACGATTTCATTTATGATTTTGTTAATGTACAATGTTAATAATGATGTTTTGGTGTGTGACACTGATGTTTGGTAGGATATTATTTAGATCGTGAAGAGAAAATTGTATGAAATGAGTTGCAGGGTAAATAAAACACACAAAGCAAATAAAAAAATGAGTGTATTAATTGAGATCAAAGGATAAAAAGTTAAAAAAAATCGTATGGAATAAACAATCACATATTTGCGTGCAAAAATAAAATCATGCGCACTTTTTTCCCATGTAATCGGTTGCGCCTGTCAGTAACGACATGTCCTGCTTTCGAAAAAACTCTTTCGGAAGGAGTTGAAGTAGCTGGAGTACATAAATGTTTTTTCACAACATCATAAAGACGTGGATATGTGTGCCTTTTCGTGTACCACCACATTATAGGGTCGTGATTCTTCCTGCTAATAAGAGGCTCATCGAAATATTTATCAACTTCTATGATAGCAGCTGAGGTCGGGTTTTGTTTTTTAATAGCATCTACAACTTTTAAATCAAATTCATCCCATATTGAAGGCTTTTGTATATTTTGATCGCTTTCTGAAATATTTTCACTAATTTCTGCATCAGTTTCGTTAACCGATGTAATAGATTTAGCTGCTATGTTAGTTAAATATTTTTTTGCATTATCGACACTACTTTTTTTCTCATCAGGAAAACCATATGCCTTAAATCGTGGGTCTACAAGTGTACTTACGGCAAATAATTTATTGTCTTCTACATTTCTAAAGCGTGTTGAAATATCAGTAGCGAATCGCATGGCCATTTGCATTACTGTTTGGGGAATATTTGAGTCTTTAGTAAACGCCTCACACTTTTTTTTGAGCAAATTTGCTAAAACTATAATTTGTGACACAGTAACATGTTTTTCTGCGCTCATAATTTCAGTTACGGATTTAAAGGGTCTTAACAAATCACAACATTTCGACAAAATTTCTATGTCGTCGGGGGTCAAATTTGGCGTGTTGGGATAATCGGTGGCAATGGTGGAAATCACACTTCGTTTTATATCTAAAATCCTCTCGAACATATCGAAGGTCGAGTTCCACCGTGTTATGACGTCTTGTTTTACTGTCAGCTGTTTATCCCCCAGCTGCTTTTGCATGGCAGTTAGGCGCTCACTAGCCAAAACACTTCTTTGGAAAAGTTCTACTATGGTTTTAACCTTCATTTGAGTTACCTTAATTTCCGATAAACCTGCTTGAACGATTAAATTTAATGTGTGAGCAAAACACGGTACTTGCTTTAATTTTAATAGAGAAATGGCAGCTTGTATGTTATTAGCATTGTCAGCAGTAACTGACACTACTTTTTCCATAACATTCCATTCAGTGCAAATTTTTTTTATTAAATCCGCTAAGTTCTGTGCGGTATGGCGTTGTGCGTCTGGAATGCATTCTAACATTACCGCCTTAATATTGTTGTTTTCAACAAAATGTGCTGTTACGGCAACATACTTTATGAGAAGCAGAAGTCCAAGCATCCGTAGTTAGGGCAATATATTCCGCTTGTCCTAGTAATTTCGTCACATCTTCTCTTACGATGTTATAAAATTTTTGTAATAACGCTTTTGATAGCGTTTTTCTAGATGGAACAACATACGAAGGGCATAACTCTTTTATAAATGCTCTAAATGAATCGCTTTCAACGATTGTAAAAGGCAAATAATTTTTGACAATCATTAGTAGGAGCAACTTATTAAGGGTTTCAGATTTCTTCAAAGACAGCGGTTTTGCAAAATATTGATTGATTTGATTATTTTTATTAAAATCTAAAGGACGACTATTCGGAACAGGAATTGCTGGTATAAATTGAGTGGAACCATCGGTGCAGGCGGAAGACGACTCACCTTGAGCTTGAGACGTAGATGGAGTCGCAGGTGAAAGAGGTGTAGCAACACTAGTGTCGTTATTTATAGCCATACGATCTTCCTGAATCCCAGCTAGGACAAGAGGATGAGCGGATTTTAAATGTCTGGTTAAATTATAGGGGCCTGCACCCTTGTGCGATAAAATTTTCATGCAAATCGTACATTTGGCCTTATACTCTCCCAAATCCTTGAAAAACTCCCAGGTTTTCGATTTTTTTACCGTTGGAGCCATAATCCCGCCAAATATATAGGAATGGTAGGTAAAGGTCAAACCAACACCAGCAGCAATAACTTAGTATCTCCACTACACCACCACCAAAACCAAAACAAGCAAATCAGTACGAACATGTTACGGAACCGTAAGCGCACATAGCACGGAACCCTAACAATATTAATGCGCCGCCAGCAGAGTCGACTTTCGCAACCTTTTCTGTAACTTGGAAACTTCCAAATGCAAAATCAGCGGAACGTGGACGAATGACGCAAATACCGATGTGGGAACGGAAATGAATTATTTCTATATATTATTATTATATCAAACTTCGATTAGTAATCACCATTTTAATTGTAATGTAATTTTAATTCTTTTAAAAACTTCGAATACATAATTTCCTTTAAGTAAAATTATCTGGTTTACTTTCACTCCTCCGACTGTAGAAATCATTTCTGGCGCAGTCGGTAGGATACTCAAGAAGATTAGGTTCGGTTCGCGTGAAGATTTCCCCAAAAATCGGAACGAAGTCCCGCGCGACTGACCGATTTCGAGTATCGAGAATCTACGAGTTTCTACGGTCGAGGTGAATCCAGCCATTGATTCAGATAGACACCAGATAATGTGGTAAGTGCTTTGAATCTTTCTTAGTCCTTGCTATCCTAGTTCTAATCCTTATCTTTATTAAATATGTGTAATTATATGTGTAGTTAACGATTAGGTATTGCTTTCATACATAGATAGCAACCTGACCTTGTTAGCGAGTTATTTTTAGAACAAGAATATAAGTTAGTGATAGCTTGTAGTTGCAGTTTTTGCATACATATACTGTCACCCGAGTTTGCTCGCGAATTTATTTTAACTTTTACTTTTAGACTTTATTTTTCTAATTAAATTCTAATTTTAGTACATGAGTATACATAGGTTGTATCCCGACTATTCCCGACTTTGCTTGTGATTTTATTTCAAGATTTTAATTGTGAATTTTTAAATTTTTATTTTTGGTGTGTGAATTTTAGTAGTCAAAATTTTTCATCCTAGGCATTCCCGAAAATTTGAGCGAAGTGGTAGAGCACTTAGTAGGGTTAATAGCATAGACGAACATAGAGATTTAGAAGATATGGCTCAACCACAGTCCAATATAGATACTATTTATAAATCACTTAGATTATTGCCGGAGTTTGACGGAAATCCTCATGTGCTTACACGTTTTATTAATTTGTGTGATCAATTAGTGTTAGGATATTTTAGTACGGAACCTGGAAATGAATTATCGAATTTAGCATTGATTAATGGAATTTTAAATAAAATATCGGGTTCCGCGGCTAGGTTAATAAATTCGAATGGAATCCCTGAAAATTGGCAAGGTATACGCAGTGCATTAGTGAATAATTTTGCCGATCACCGAGATGAAACCGCGTTATATAATGATTTGTCTCTTCAAACCCAAGGGTCTAGTACGCCTCAGGAATTTTATGAGCGGTGCCAAAACTTGTTCAGTACTATCATGACGTACGTTTCCTTACACGAATCGGTACGTACAACCGTAGAAGCTAAACGGTCATTATACAAGAAGCTTACTCTCCAGGCTTACCTGCGAGGTCTTAAAGATCCTTTAGGTTATAGAATTAGGTGTATGCGCCCAGAATCCATGGAAAAAGCCCTTGAGTTTGTGCAGGACGAACTCAATACCTTATACTTGCAGCAAAGAAATGACGGTACCTCTAGTAGGAAAGACTGGCAACAGCAAACCTTATCGAATAGTAACCATAATTTTAAATTACCGCAAAATCAACTATTGCCTAAATTTCCTCCTTTTAATATACCAGGCCCTTCAAGACCGTTTCCTATTCAAGGTCAATCTAACCAAGGTTGGCGACCGAATTTTCCACCACAAATGCAACCCCGAGCATTCAATAGAACGCAGCAAATGATGCGCGCTCCTCCACCAAATTATAACCCTCAGAGCAACGTATTTAAATTGCCCAATAAGCCTCAGCAGCCTTCGCCTTCTTTCAAACCCTTTAATAATAATGTACCGCGTCCGATGAGTGGCGTTAGCCATTTTGTTCCAAAGCCACTACCACCGAGTGGACACGATTGGCGTAAGTTTGGAAATCCACCCCCTAACAACTATTTTAAGACGCGTGATGTAAATTTTAATGATTTTAGCGATAATGACTATAAAGATTTTTCATATTATGACTATAATAATTATCCTGATTATGACTATTATACCTACGATCAATGTGCTGAGTATTATCCTGATTATGAGCAAATTTATTCTGAAGAACCTGCCGCAACTTCTGTTCAGGAAATAAATGAGACCCCAATAAATAATGATGAAAATTTTCAGATAGGTTCGAAATTAGAGAAGCTAAAATAGAGGTTAATTTTCAAATACAGAGACAGTTAGGTTATGTTCAATTGTCATACCCTCCTCTTAAATTTCTCGTTGATACTGGGGCAAATCAGTCTTTCATCAGCCCTGAAGTCGTGGAAAAATATTTCAGTCACATACCTTTAAGTTATGACCCAATCCATGTTACTGGTATGCATTCTACTAATAAATGCGATTACTCTATTACTTTTCCGTTTTTCCAAGAATTTAATATTCATGATAACGTGACCTTATACTTACATAATTTCCACAATTTCTTTGATGGATTATTAGGCTTAGATTTATTAGACACTTGGAACTCTACTATTGATCTTAGAAATAAACTATTGAAAACTCGAAATGCCCACATACCTATCCATATGTATGATTCTAGAAATGCCAACTGGTATGAAGAAATCATACCTGCAAATTCTTCAAAATTAGTTAGATTGCCAATTAATACACAAGATGGTGAAGTGTTCATTGAAAATCAGGTTATCTGTAATTGCACTATTTCAGACTGTATTACTAATGTAACTAATAACCGTGGTTGGGTAGAAATTACTAACGACTCATCTAATGATGTCATATTTTCAATGGACCATCCTATTGAAGCTGAAATATTTAACTTTGAAATAACTAACCCTGAATTACTAACCGATCGTGCAAGTGCTGTTTTATCTCGTTTACGTACTGACCATTTAAACCCCGAAGAAATTGCTAATTTACGGAATCTCTGTGCCAACTACGCAGATGTGTTTTACCTTGATGGTGAACCTTTAACTTTTACTAATAAAATTAAACATAAAATAAGAACCACTGATGAAACTCCTGTTCATACCAAAAGCTATAGATATCCATATGTTCACCGACAGGAGGTTAGGGATCAGATTCAGAAAATGCTTGAACAAAAGATCATCAGGCCTTCAGACTCCGCATGGAGTTCTCCCATTTGGATTGTGCCCAAAAAGGCCGATGCTTCGGGTAAGGTTAAATGGCGATTAGTAATAGATTTTCGAAAAGTCAATGAGAAAACGATTGATGATAAATACCCCATTCCTAATATCACAGATGTTTTAGATAAACTTGGAAAGTGTCAGTATTTTACCACCTTAGATTTGGCTAGTGGATTTTATCAGGTAGAAATGGATCCAGCTGATATTCACAAAACCGCGTTTAATGTAGAGAATGGTCATTACGAATTTTTAAGAATGCCGATGGGATTGAAAAATTCTCCATCGACATTTCAACGTGTAATGGATAATGTACTGAAAGATCTCCAGAATCAAGTGTGCCTTGTATATCTTGACGATATAATTGTATTCAGTGTTTCTTTACAGGAGCACATGCTTAACTTAGAAAAAGTATTTCAAAAACTTCGTGAGTCGAACTTTAAAATCCAAATGGATAAATCGGAATTTTTAAAATTAGAAACTGAATTTCTTGGACATGTTATTTGTGGAGACGGTGTCAAACCTAATCCTAATAAAATCCACGCTATTCAAAATTACCCCCTTCCAAAAACTACAACCGAAATCAAGCGTTTTCTTGGCTTAATTGGATACTATAGAAAGTTTATTCCAAATTTTGCACGTGTGACTAAACCACTAACCCAATGTTTAAAGAAAGGTTCGAAAATTACATTAGATCAAAATTATATTAACTGCTTTGAACACTGTAAAACTCTGCTTACTAATGATCCAATATTACAGTACCCAGATTTCAGTCAGGAATTTCTTCTCACAACTGATGCCTCAAATGTAGCATTAGGCGCAGTTTTATCCCAAGGTACTATTGGAGCAGACAAACCTATTGCATATGCGTCGCGTACCTTAAACACTAGTGAACTAAATTATAGCACTATAGAAAAGGAGCTTTTGGCTATTGTTTGGGCTACGAAATATTTCAGGCCATATTTATTCGGACGAAAATTTAAAATCATTACCGATCATAAACCACTTCAATGGATTATGAATTTAAAAGAGCCTAATTCACGATTAACAAGGTGGCGTTTAAAGTTAAGTGAATATGATTTTACAGTAGTGTACAAGCAGGGCAAAAATAACACCAATGCCGATGCCCTTTCACGTATCGAACTTCATAATGAGGAAGCCATGTCCATTGTAGCTAATCCATCTAGCACAGTACCTTCTTTAGATGGTTCTAGAACCATGACAGCTCCAGAAGTCGAAGATAACTCTAGAACTGCTACGGTACATACCGATGCTGAAAATCCTATTCTTGAAATACCAATTACTGAGGACCCACTAAATAAATTCACTAATCAGATAATTTTTAACATTGTAGGAGATATTAAAAGTAAACCCGTTATCACTAAACCTTTTGATACCCATACCCGAATATCTTTACAAATTTCCGAATGTAATTTAGAAGAGGACGTAGTTAGCTCAATAAAAGAATATGTTAACCCTAAAATTAAGACCGGACTATTTATTAACCCATTTCTTTCTATGTATAAAATTATACCCATTATACAACGCACCTTTAAGAACTCTGCAATGAACTTAATGTTAACTAAAAAGGAAGTAGAGAATGTAAGAGAACATTTAAAGCAGCAGGAAATCATTAGCAAATACCATGAGGGTAAAACTAACCACCGTGGCATCAATGAGTGTTACTTAGCTCTATCTCACAAATATTACTGGCCTAAAATGAAAGAACATATTTCTAGATTCATAAGTGAATGTAAGATATGTGGTCAAGCAAAGTATGATCGCAATCCCATAAAACAGTATTTCAAAATTGTGCCATCAGCTACTAAACCATTTGAGATTGTACATTTAGATCTTTTAACTATTCACAGTGAGAAGTTTTTAACTATAGTAGACGCATTTTCGAAATATGGGCAAGCCTATTATTTGAAAGATGGAACTGCTATTAGCGTTTTACAGTCGTTACTCAGTTTCTGTACACATCATGGGATGCCATTAACTATCATAAGTGACAACGGAACAGAATTTTCTAATCAGCTTATGGCAGAATTCGTTAATTTTCATAATATAAATCACCATAGAGTAGCTCCTAACACACCAAATGAAAATGGGATAGTTGAAAGATTTCACCTTACAATATTAGAACACTTGCGTATCCTTAAACTTAATCATAAATTAGAGTCAGTTGTAAATTTAATGCCATATGCAATTTTAGCCTATAATAGTAGCATTCATAGTCTTACAAAGTGCAGACCATTAGAAGTCGTCACTGGACATTTCGATCCACGTGATCCTTTCGGTATAGATATTTCAGCTCAATTGTTACAGCAATACATGGTTAATCATAAGGATAAAATGACAATAGCATATAATACTATTCGGGATATATCTAATGCTTCTAGGAAGAACATAGTAGAAAACGTTAATAAGAATCGTGAACCTATAGTTGACTATTGCCCTGAACAGCCAATATTTATTAAAATCCTTTAGCTTCACGACAAAAGTTAGCACCCCGCTACACGCAAGACGTCGTAATGACAGACCTTCCAATCCACATTTACACCAAAGCGCAACCGAGGTCCAATAGCCAAATCTAGATTAAAAAGATTACCTAAAGGCGCTAAATTGTTGCAGGCCATTCCTGATGCTTCATCTCCTGCTTCTAAATCCGGTGTTAATGCAAGAGATCCGACTTGAAAGTCTTAACGATGGACCTGGTATTCTACCCTTCAAGTTAGGATCAGCTAAAGTAATATCCCATTACCATTCCTTCATTCAATACATTGACCTTCACGATCTAAGCGATAGCATACAATCTATAGATAATCAATTACGTAATTTTAGCCCTGAATTACATACTAAAACTAGATCTCTATTTGAACCTCATGTCACTTACCTGGAAACTAAGCTTCATAACATATTACAGCAGTTAAAAACCTTTGAAAGCGATCGCGCGAAACGAGGTCTCGTAGACGGTTTTTGGCTCCGTGATAAAAAGCATTACAGGA